>NW_027489140.1:0-93547 GCF_050948215.1 Halictus rubicundus | reverse complement strand
CTCTATCCTATCCTATCCTCTATCCTATCCTATCCTCTACCCTATCATATCCTCTATCCTATAATATCCTCTATCCTATCCTATCCTCTTTCCAATCCTCTATCCTATCCTATCCTCTATCCTATCCTATCCTCTATCCTATCTATCCTATCCTCTATCCTATCCTATCCTCTCAATCCTATCCTATCCTCTATCCTATCCTATCCTCTATCCTATCCTATCCTCTATCCTATCCTATCGTCTATCCTATCCTCTATCCTATCCTATCCTCTATCCTATCCTATCCTCTATCCTATCCTATCCTCTATCCTATCCTATCCTCTATCCTATCCTATCCTCTATCCTATCCTATCCTCTATCCTATCCTATCCTCTATCCTATCCTATCCTCTATCCTATCCTATCCTCTATCCTATCCTATCCTCTATCCTATCCTATCCTCTATCCTATCCTATCCTCTATCCTATCCTATCCTCTATCCTATCCTATCCTATCCTCTATCCTATCCTATCCTCTATCCTATCCTATCCTCTATCCTATCCTATCCTCTATCCTATCCTATCCTATCCTCTATCCTATCCTATCCTCTATCCTATCCTATCCTCTATCCTATCCTATCCTCTACCCTATCATATCCTCTATCCTATAATATCCTCTATCCTATCCTATCCTCTTTCCAATCCTCTATCCTATCCTATCCTCTATCGTATCCTATCCTCTATCCTATCCTATCCTCTATCCTATCCTATCCTCTATCCTATCCTATCCTATCCTTTATCCTATCCTATCCTCTTTCCTATCCTATGCTCTATCCTATCCTATCCTCTATCCTATCCTATCCTCTATCCTATCCTATCCTCTATCTTATCCTATCCTCTATCCTATCCTCTATCCTATCCTCTATCTTATCCTATCCTCTATCTTATCCTATCCTCTATCCTATCCTCTATCCTATCCTCTATCCTATTCTATCCTCTATCCTATCCTCTATCATATCCAATCCTCTATCGTATCCTCTATCCTATCCTCTATCATATCCAATCCTCTATCGTATACTCTATCCTATCCTATCCTCTATCCTATCCAATTACCTATCCTATCCTCTATCCTATCCTTTCCTCTATCCTATCCTATCCTCTATCCTATACTATCCTCTATCCTATCCTATCCTCTATCCTATCCTATCCTATCCTCTATCCTATCCTCTATCCTATCCTATCCTATCCTCTATGCTATCCCATCCTCTATCCTATCCTATCCTCTATCCGATCGTCTATCCAATCCTATCCTCTATCCTATCCTCTATCCTATCCTATCCTCTATCCTACTCTATCCTCTATCCTATCCTATCCTATCCTCTATCCTATACTATCCTCTATCCTATCCTATCCTCTATCCTATCCTCTATCCTATCAAATCCCCTATCCTATCCTCTATCCTATCCTATCCTCTATCCTATCCTATCCTCTATCCTATCCTATCCTCTATCCTATCCTGTCGTCTATCCTATCCTCTATCCTATCCTATCCTCTATCCTATCCTATTAAATCCCTACCCTATCCTCTATCCTATCCTATCCTGTATCCTATCCAATATTCTATCCTATCCTATCATCTATCCTATCCTATCCTATCCTCTATCCTATCCTATGCTCTATCCTATCCTATCCTCTATCCTATCCTATCCTCTACCCTATCATATCCTCTATCCTATAATATCCTCTATCCTATCCTATCCTCTATCCTATCCTATCCTCTATCCTATCCTATCCTCTATCCTATCCTATCCTCTATCCTATCCTATCCTCTATCCTATCCTATCCTCTATCCTATCCTATCCTCTATCCTATCCTATCGTCTATCCTATCCTCTATCCTATCGTATCCTCTATCCTATCAAATCCCCTATCCTATCCTCTATCCTATCCTATCCTCTATCCTATCCTATCCTCTATCCTATCCTATCATCTATCCTATCCTATCCTCTATCCTATCCTATCCTCTATCCTATCCTATCCTCTATCCTATCCTATCCTCTATCCTATCCTATCCTCTATCCTATCCTATCCTCTATCCTATCCTATCCTCTATCCTATCCTATCCTCTATCCTATCCTATCCTCTATCCTATCCTATCCTCTATCCTATCCTATCCTCTATCCTATCCTATCCTCTATCCTATCCTATCCTATCCTCTATCCTATCCTATCCTCTATCCTATCCTATCCTCTACCCTATCATATCCTCTATCCTATAATATCCTCTATCCTATCCTATCCTCTTTCCAATCCTCTATCCTATCCTATCCTCTATCCTATCCTATCCTCTATCCTATCCTATCCTCTATCCTATCCTATCCTATCCTCTATCCTATCCTATCCTATCCTCAATCCTATCCTATCCTCTATCCTATCCTATCCTCTATCCTATCCTATCCTCTATCCTATCCTATCGTCTATCCTATCCTCTATCCTATCCTATCCTCTATCCTATCCTATCCTCTATCCTATCCTATCCTCTATCCTATCCTATCCTCTATCCTATCCTATCCTCTATCCTATCCTATCCTCTATCCTATCCTATCCTCTATCCTATCCTATCCTCTATCCTATCCTATCCTCTATCCTATCCTATCCTCTATCCTATCCTATCCTCTATCCTATCCTATCCTCTATCCTATCCTATCCTCTATCCTATCAAATCCCCTATCCTATCCTCTATCCTACCCTATCTTCTATCCTATCCTATCCTCTATCCTATCCTATCCTCTATCCTATCCTATCGTCTATCCTATCCTCTATCCTATCGTATCCTCTATCCTATCAAATCCCCTATCCTATCCTCTATCCTATCCTATCCTGTATCCTATCCTATCCTCTATCCTATCCTGTCGTCTATCCTATCCTCTATCCTATCCTATCCTCTATCCTATCCTATTAAATCCCCTATCCTATCCTCTATCCTATCCTATCCTGTATCCTATCCAATATTCTATCCTATCCTATCATCTATCATCAATCCTATCCTTTCCTGTATCCTATCCAATCCTCTATCCTATCCTATCCTCTATCCTATCCTATCCTATCCTCTATCCTATCCTATCCTATCCTCTATCCTATCCTATCCTCTATCCTATCCTATCCTCTATCCTATCCTATCCTCTATCCTATCCTATCCTCTACCCTATCATATCCTCTATCCTATAATATCCTCTATCCTATCCTATCCTCTATCCTATCCTATCCTATCCTCTATCCTATCCTCTATCCTATCCTATCCTATCCTCTATCCTATCCTATCCTATCCTATCCTCTATGCTATCCTATCCTCTATCCTATCCTATCCTCTATCCGATCGTCTATCCAATCCTATCCTCTATCCTATCCTATCCTCTATCCTACTCTATCCTCTATCCTATCCTATCCTCTATCCTATCCTATCCTCTATCCTATACTATCCTCTATCCTATCCTATCCTCTATCCTATCCTATCCTCTATCCTATCAAATCCCCTATCCTATCCTCTATCCTATCGTATCCTCTATCCTATCCTATCCTCTATCCTATCCTATCCTCTATCCTATCCTATCCTCTATCCTATCCTATCCTCTATCCTATCCTATCCTCTATCCTATCCTATCCTCTATCCTATCCTATCCTCTATCCTATCCTATCCTCTATCCTATCCTATCCTCTATCCTATCCTATCGTCTATCCTATCCTCTATCCTATCGTATCCTCTATCCTATCAAATCCCCTATCCTATCCTCTATCCTATCCTATCCTCTATCCTATCCTATCCTCTATCCTATCCTATCATCTATCCTATCCTATCCTCTATCCTATCCTATCCTCTATCCTATCCTATCCTCTATCCTATCCTATCGTCTATCCTATCCTCTATCCTATCCTATCCTCTATCCTATCCTATCCTCTATCCTATCCTATCCTCTATCCTATCCTATCCTCTATCCTATCCTATCCTCTATCCTATCCTATCCTCTATCCTATCCTATCCTCTATCCTATCCTATCCTCTATCCTATCCTATCCTCTATCCTATCCTATCCTCTATCCTATCCTATCCTCTATCCTATCCTATCCTCTATCCTATCCTATCCTCTATCCTATCCTATCCTCTATCCTATCAAATCCCCTATCCTATCCTCTATCCTACCCTATCTTCTATCCTATCCTATCCTCTATCCTATCCTATCCTCTATCCTATCCTATCGTCTATCCTATCCTCTATCCTATCGTATCCTCTATCCTATCAAATCCCCTATCCTATCCTCTATCCTATCCTATCCTGTATCCTATCCTATCCTCTATCCTATCCTGTCGTCTATCCTATCCTCTATCCTATCCTATCCTCTATCCTATCCTATTAAATCCCCTATCCTATCCTCTATCCTATCCTATCCTGTATCCTATCCAATATTCTATCCTATCCTATCATCTATCATCAATCCTATCCTTTCCTGTATCCTATCCAATCCTCTATCCTATCCTATCCTCTATCCTATCCTATCCTATCCTCTATCCTATCCTATCCTCTATCCTATCCTATCCTCTATCCTATCCTATCCTCTATCCTATCCTATCCTCTATCCTATCCTATCCTCTACCCTATCATATCCTCTATCCTATAATATCCTCTATCCTATCCTATCCTCTATCCTATCCTATCCTATCCTCTATCCTATCCTCTATCCTATCCTATCCTATCCTCTATCCTATCCTATCCTATCCTATCCTCTATGCTATCCTATCCTCTATCCTATCCTATCCTCTATCCGATCGTCTATCCAATCCTATCCTCTATCCTATCCTATCCTCTATCCTACTCTATCCTCTATCCTATCCTATCCTCTATCCTATCCTATCCTCTATCCTATACTATCCTCTATCCTATCCTATCCTCTATCCTATCCTATCCTCTATCCTATCAAATCCCCTATCCTATCCTCTATCCTATCGTATCCTCTATCCTATCCTATCCTCTATCCTATCCTATCCTCTATCCTATCCTATCCTCTATCCTATCCTATCCTCTATCCTATCCTATCCTCTATCCTATCCTATCCTCTATCCTATCCTATCCTCTATCCTATCCTATCCTCTATCCTATCCTATCCTCTATCCTATCCTATCGTCTATCCTATCCTCTATCCTATCGTATCCTCTATCCTATCAAATCCCCTATCCTATCCTCTATCCTATCCTATCCTCTATCCTATCCTATCCTCTATCCTATCCTATCATCTATCCTATCCTATCCTCTATCCTATCCTATCCTCTATCCTATCCTATCCTCTATCCTATCCTATCCTCTATCCTATCCTATCCTCTATCCTATCCTATCCTCTATCCTATCCTATCCTCTATCCTATCCTATCCTCTATCCTATCCTATCCTCTATCCTATCCTATCCTCTATCCTATCCTATCCTCTATCCTATCCTATCCTCTATCCTATCCTATCCTCTATCCTATCCTATCCTCTATCCTATCCTATCCTCTATCCTATCCTATCCTATCCTCTATCCTATCCTATCCTATCCTCTATCCTATCCTATCCTCTATCCTATCCTATCCTCTACCCTATCATATCCTCTATCCTATAATATCCTCTATCCTATCCTATCCTCTTTCCAATCCTCTATCCTATCCTATCCTCTATCCTATCCTATCCTCTATCCTATCCTATCCTCTATCCTATCCTATCCTATCCTCTATCCTATCCTATCCTATCCTCAATCCTATCCTATCCTCTATCCTATCCTATCCTCTATCCTATCCTATCCTCTATCCTATCCTATCGTCTATCCTATCCTCTATCCTATCCTATCCTCTATCCTATCCTATCCTCTATCCTATCCTATCCTCTATCCTATCCTATCCTCTATCCTATCGTATCCTCTATCCTATCCTATCCTCTATCCTATCCTATCCTCTATCCTATCCTATCCTCTATCCTATCCTATCCTCTATCCTATCCTATCCTCTATCCTATCCTATCCTCTATCCTATCCTATCCTCTATCCTATCCTATCCTCTATCCTATCCTATCCTCTATCCTATCAAATCCCCTATCCTATCCTATCCTCTATCCTATCAAATCCCCTATCCTATCCTCTATCCTACCCTATCCTCTATCCTATCCTATCCTCTATCCTATCCTATCCTCTATCCTATCCTATCGTCTATCCTATCCTCTATCCTATCGTATCCTCTATCTTATCAAATCCCCTATCCTATCCTCTATCCTATCCTATCCTGTATCCTATCCTATCCTCTATCCTATCCTGTCGTCTATCCTATCCTCTATCCTATCCTATCCTCTATCCTATCCTATTAAATCCCCTATCCTATCCTCTATCCTATCCTATCCTGTATCCTATCCAATATTCTATCCTATCCTATCATCTATCATCAATCCTATCCTTTCCTGTATCCTATCCAATCCTCTATCCTATCCTATCCTCTATCCTATCCTATCCTATCCTCTATCCTATCCTATCCTCTATCCTATCCTATCATCTATCCTATCCTATCCTCTATCCTATCCTATCCTCTATCCTATCCTATCCTCTATCCTATCCTATCCTCTATCCTATCCTATCCTCTATCCTATCCTATCCTCTATCCTATCCTATCCTCTATCCTATCCTATCCTCTATCCTATCCTATCCTCTATCCTATCCTATCCTCTATCCTATCCTATCCTATCCTCTATCCTATCCTATCCTCTATCCTATCCTATCCTCTACCCTATCATATCCTCTATCCTATAATATCCTCTATCCTATCCTATCCTCTTTCCAATCCTCTATCCTATCCTATCCTCTATCCTATCCTATCCTCTATCCTATCCTATCCTCTATCCTATCCTATCCTCTATCCTATCCTATCCTATCCTCTATCCTATCCTATCCTATCCTCAATCCTATCCTATCCTCTATCCTATCCTATCCTCTATCCTATCCTATCCTCTATCCTATCCTATCCTCTATCCTATCCTATCGTCTATCCTATCCTCTATCCTATCCTATCCTCTATCCTATCCTATCCTCTATCCTATCCTATCCTCTATCCTATCCTATCCTCTATCCTATCCTATCCTCTATCCTATCCTATCCTCTATCCTATCCTATCCTCTATCCTATCCTATCCTCTATCCTATCCTATCCTCTATCCTATCCTATCCTATCCTCTATCCTATCCTATCCTCTATCCTATCCTATCCTATCCTCTATCCTATCCTATCCTCTATCCTATCCTATCCTCTATCCTATCCTATCCTCTACCCTATCATATCCTCTATCCTATAATATCCTCTATCCTATCCTATCCTCTTTCCAATCCTCTATCCTATCCTATCCTCTATCGTATCCTATCCTCTATCCTATCCTATCCTCTATCCTATCCTATCCTCTATCCTATCCTATCCTCTATCCTATCCTATCCTCTATCCTATCCTATCCTCTATCCTATCCTATCCTCTATCCTATCCTATCCTCTATCCTATCCTATCCTCTATCCTATCCTATCCTATCCTCTATCCTATCCTATCCTCTATCCTATCCTATCCTCTACCCTATCATATCCTCTATCCTATAATATCCTCTATCCTATCCTATCCTCTTTCCAATCCTCTATCCTATCCTATCCTCTATCCTATCCTATCCTCTATCCTATCCTATCCTCTATCCTATCCTATCCTCTATCCTATCCTATCCTATCCTCTATCCTATCCTATCCTATCCTCAATCTTATCCTACCCTCTATCCTATCCTATCCTCTATCCTATCCTATCCTCTATCCTATCCTATCGTCTATCCTATCCTCTATCCTATCCTATCCTCTATCCTATCCTATCCTCTATCCTATCCTATCCTCTATCCTATCCTATCCTCTATCCTATCCTATCCTCTATCCTATCCTATCCTCTATCCTATCCTATCCTCTATCCTATCCTATCCTCTATCCTATCCTATCCTCTATCCTATCCTATCCTCTATCCTATCAAATCCCCTATCCTATCCTCTATCCTACCCTATCCTCTATCCTATCCTATCCTCTATCCTATCCTATCCTCTATCCTATCCTATCGTCTATCCTATCCTCTATCCTATCGTATCCTCTATCCTATCAAATCCCCTATCCTATCCTCTATCCTATCCTATCCTGTATCCTATCCTATCCTCTATCCTATCCTGTCGTCTATCCTATCCTCTATCCTATCCTATCCTCTATCCTATCCTATTAAATCCCCTATCCTATCCTCTATCCTATCCTATCCTGTATCCTATCCAATATTCTATCCTATCCTATCATCTATCATCAATCCTATCCTTTCCTGTATCCTATCCAATCCTCTATGTTATCCTATCCTCTATCCTATCCTATCCTATCCTCTATCCTATCCTATCCTCTATCCTATCCTATCCTCTATCCTATCCTATCCTCTATCCTATCCTATCCTCTATCCTATCCTATCCTCTACCCTATCATATCCTCTATCCTATAATATCCTCTATCCTATCCTATCCTCTTTCCAATCCTCTATCCTACCCTATCCTCTATCCTATCCTACCCTCTATCCTATCCTATCCTCTATCCTATCCTATCCTCTATCCTATCCTATCCTCTATCCTATCCTATCCTCTATCCTATCCTATCCTCTATCCTATCCTATCCTCTATCCTATCCTATCCTCTATCCTATCCTATCCTCTATCCTATCCTGTCGTCTATCCTATCCTCTATCCTATCCTATCCTCTATCCTATCCTATTAAATCCCCTATCCTATCCTCTATCCTATCCTATCCTGTATCCTATCCAATATTCTATCCTATCCTATCATCTATCCTATCCTATCCTATCCTCTATCCTATCCTATGCTCTATCCTATCCTATCCTCTATCCTATCCTATCCTCTACCCTATCATATCCTCTATCCTATAATATCCTCTATCCTATCCTATCCTCTATCCTATCCTATCCTCTATCCTATCCTATCCTCTATCCTATCCTATCCTCTATCCTATCCTATCCTCTATCCTATCCTATCCTCTATCCTATCCTATCCTCTATCCTATCCTATCCTCTATCCTATCCTATCCTCTATCCTATCCTATCCTCTATCCTATCCTATCCTCTATCCTATCCTATCCTCTATCCTATCCTATCCTCTATCCTATCCTATCCTCTATCCTATCCTATCCTATCCTCTATCCTATCCTATCCTCTATCCTATCCTATCCTCTATCCTATCCTATCCTCTATCCTATCCTATCCTCTATCCTATCCTATCCTCTATCCTATCCTATCCTATCCTCTATCCTATCCTATCCTCTATCCTATCCTATCCTCTACCCTATCATATCCTCTATCCTATAATATCCTCTATCCTATCCTATCCTCTTTCCAATCCTCTATCCTATCCTATCCTCTATCCTATCCTATCCTCTATCCTATCCTATCCTCTATCCTATCCTATCCTCTATCCTATCCTATCCTATCCTCTATCCTATCCTATCCTCTCCTCAATCCTATCCTATCCTCTATCCTATCCTATCCTCTATCCTATCCTATCCTCTATCCTATCCTATCGTCTATCCTATCCTCTATCCTATCCTATCCTCTATCCTATCCTATCCTCTATCCTATCCTATCCTCTATCCTATCCTATCCTCTATCCTATCCTATCCTCTATCCTATCCTATCCTCTATCCTATCCTATCCTCTATCCTATCCTATCCTCTATCCTATCCTATCCTCTATCCTATCAAATCCCCTATCCTATCCTCTATCCTACCCTATCCTCTATCCTATCCTATCCTCTATCCTATCCTATCCTCTATCCTATCTTATCGTCTATCCTATCCTCTATCCTATCGTATCCTCTATCCTATCAAATCCCCTATCCTATCCTCTATCCTATCCTATCCTGTATCCTATCCTATCCTCTATCCTATCCTGTCGTCTATCCTATCCTCTATCCTATCCTATCCTCTATCCTATCCTATTAAATCCCCTATCCTATCCTCTATCCTATCCTATCCTGTATCCTATCCAATATTCTATCCTATCCTATCATCTATCATCAATCCTATCCTTTCCTGTATCCTATCCAATCCTCTATGTTATCCTATCCTCTATCCTATCCTATCCTATCCTCTATCCTATCCTATCCTCTATCCTATCCTATCCTCTATCCTATCCTATCCTCTATCCTATCCTATCCTCTATCCTATCCTATCCTCTATCCTATCCTATCCTCTACCCTATCATATCCTCTATCCTATAATATCCTCTATCCTATCCTATCCTCTTTCCAATCCTCTATCCTACCCTATCCTCTATCCTATCCTACCCTCTATCCTATCCTATCCTCTATCCTATCCTATCCTCTATCCTATCCTATCCTCTATCCTATCCTATCCTCTATCCTATCCTATCCTCTATCCTATCCTATCCTCTATCCTATCCTATCCTCTATCCTATCCTATCCTCTATCCTATCCTATCCTTTATCCTATCCTATCCTCTATCCTATCCTATCCTCTATCCTATCCTATCCTCTATCCTATCCTATCCTCTATCCTATCCTATCCTCTATCCTATCCTATCCTATCCTCTATCCTATCCTATCCTCTATCCTATCCTATCCTATCCTCTATCCTATCCTATCCTCTATCCTATCCTATCCTCTATCCTATCCTATCCTATCCTCTATCCTATCCTATCCTCTATCCTATCCTATCCTCTATCCTATCCTATCCTCTACCCTATCATATCCTCTATCCTATAATATCCTCTATCCTATCCTATCCTCTTTCCAATCCTCTATCCTATCCTCTTTCCAATCCTCTATCCTATCCTATCCTCTATCCTATCCTATCCTCTATCCTATCCTATCCTCTATCCTATCCTATCCTCTATCCTATCCTATCCTCTATCCTATCCTATCCTCTATCCTATCCTATCCTCTATCCTATCCTATCCTATCCTCTATCCTATCCTATCCTATCCTCTATCCTATCCTATCCTCTATCCTATCCTATCCTCTATCCTATCCTTTCCACAATCCTATTCTATCCTTTATCCTATCCTACCCTCTATTCTATCCTATCCTCTATCCTATACAAACCTCTATCCTATCCTCTATCCTATCCTATCCTCCATCCTATCCTATCCTCTATCAGATCCTCTATCCTATCCTATCCTCTATCCTATTCTATCCTCTATCCTATACTAACCTCTATCCTATCCTATCCTCTATCCTATCCTTTCCTGTATCCTATCCTATCCTCTATCCCATCCTATCCTCTATCCGATCCTCTATCCTATCCTATCCGCTATCAGATCCTCTATCCTATCCTATCATCTATCCTATCCTCTGTCGTATCCTATCCTATCCTTTATCCTATCCTATCCACTATCCTATCCTATCCTATCCTCTATTCTATCCTATCCTTTATCCTATCCTATCCTCTATCCTATCCTATCCTCTATCCTATCCTCTATCCTATCCTCTATCCTATCCTCTATCCTATCCTCTATCCTATTCTATCCTCTATCATATCCAATCCTCTATCGTATACTCTATCCTATCCTCTATCCTATCCTCTATCATATCCAATCCTCTATCGTATACTCTATCCTATCCTCTATCCTATCCTCTATCCTATCCTCTATCCTATTCTATCCTCTATCCTATCCTCTATCATATCCAATCCTCTATCGTATCCTATATCCTATCCTCTATCATATCCAATCCTCTATCGTATACTCTATCCTATCCTATCCTGTATCCTATCCTATCCTTTATCCTATCCTCTATCCTATCCTCTATCCTATCCTCTATCCTATCCTCTATCCTATCCTCTATCCTATTCTATCCTCTATCCTATCCTCTATCATATCCAATCCTCTATCGTATCCTATATCCTATCCTCTATCATATCCAATCCTCTATCGTATACTCTATCCTATCCTATCCTCTATCCTATCCTGTCCTCTATCCTATCCTTTCCTCAATCCTATTATATCCTCTATCCTATCCTATCCTCTATCCCATCCTATCCTCTCCTCTATCCTATCCTATCCTCTACCCTATCCTATCCTGTATCCTATTCTATCCTCTATCCTATCCTATCCTCTATACCATCCTGTCCTCTATCCTATCCTATCCTGTATCCTATCCTATCCTCTATCCTATCCACTATCCTATCCTCTATCCTATCCTCTATCCTATCCTCTATCCTATCCTCTATCCTATCCTCTATCCTATCCTCTATCCTATCCTCTATCCAATCCTATCCTCTATCCTATCCTATCCTCTATCCTATCCTATCCTCTATCCTATCCTATCCTCTATCCTATCCTATCCTCTATCCTATCCTATCCTCTATCCTATCCAATTACCTATCCTATCCTCTATCCTATCGTTTTCTGTATCCTATCCTATCCTCTATCCCATCCTATCCTCTATCCGATCCTCTATCCTATCCTATCGTCTATCAGATCCTCTATCCTATCCTATCATCTATCCTATCCTCTATCGTAACCTATCCTATCCTTTATCCTATCCTATCCACTATCCTATCCCATCCTATCCTCTATTCTATCCTATCCTTTATCCTATCCTATCCTCTATTCTATCCTATCCTCTATCCTATACTATCCTCTATCCTATCCTATCCTCTATCCGATCCTCTATCCAATCCTATCCTCTATCCTATCCTATCCTCTATTCTATCCTATCCTCTATCTTATCCTCTATCCTATCCTCTATCCAATCCTAACCTCTATCCTATCCTATCCTCTCCTCTATCCTATCCTATCCTATCCTGTATCCTATTCTATCCTCTATCCTATCCTATCCTCTATACCATCCTGTCCTCTATCCTATCCTATCCTGTATCCTATCCTATCCTCTATCCTATCCTCTATCCTATCCTCGATCCTATCCTCTATCCAATCCTATCCTCTATCCTATCCTATCCTCTATCCTATTCTATCCTCTATCCTATCCTATCCTCTATCCTATCCTGTCCTCTATCCTATCAGATCCTCTATCCTATCCTATCATCTATCCTATCCTCTATCGTATCCTATCCTATCCTTTATCCTATCCTATCCACTATCCTATCCTATCCTATCCTCTATTCTATCCTATCCTTTATACTATCCTATCCTCTATCCTATCCTATCCTCTATCCTATCCTCTATCCTATCCTCTATCCTATCCTCTATCCTATCCTCTATCCTATTCTATCCTCTCTCCTATCCTCTATCATATCCAATCCTCTATCGTATCCTCTATCCTATCCTCTACCATATCCAATCCTCTATCGTATACTCTATCCTATCCTATCCTCTATCCTATCCTGTCCTCTATCCTATCCTTTCCTCAATCCTATTATATCCTCTATCCTATCCTATCCTCTATCCTATCCTATCCTCTATCCTATCCTATCCTCTATCCTATCCTGTCCTCTATCCTATCCTTTCCTCAATCGTATTATATCCTCTATCCTATCCTATCCTCTATCCTATCCTATCCTCTATCCTATCCTATCCTTTATCCTATCCTATCCTCTATCCTATCCTATCCTCTATCCTATCCTATCCTCTATCCGATCCTCTATCCTATCCTATCCTCTATCCTATCCTCTATCCTATCCTATCCTCTATCCTATCCTATCCTCTATCCTATCCTATCCTCTATCCTATCCTATCCTCTATCCTATCCTCTATCTTATCCTGTCCTCTATCCTATCCTTTCCTCAATCCTATTATATCCTCTATCCTATCCTATCCTCTATCCCATCCTATCCTCTCCTCTATCCTATCCTATCCTCTAACCTATCCTATCCTGTATCCTATTCTATCCTCTATCCTATCCTATCCTCTATACCATCCTGTCCTCTATCCTATCCTATCCTGTATCCTATCCTCTATCCTATCCTCTATCCTATCCTCTATCCTATCCTCTATCCTATCCTCTATCCTATCCTCTATCCTATCCTCTATCCAATCCTATCCTCTATCCTATCCTATCCTCTATCCTATCCTATCCTCTATCCTATCCTATCCTCTATCCTATCCTATCCTTTATCCCGTCCGATCCTCTATCCTATCCTATCCTCTATCCTATACTATCCTCTATCCTATCGAATTACCTATCCTATCCTCTATCCTATCGCGTTCTGTATCCTATCCTATCCTCTATCCCATCCTATCCTCTATCCGATCCTCTATCCTATCCTATCGTCTATCAGATCCTCTATCCTATCCTATCATCTATCCTACCCTCTATCGTAACCTATCCTATCCTTTATCCTATCCTATCCACTATCCTATCCTATCCTATCCTCTATTCTATCCTATCCTTTATCCTATCCTATCCTTTATTCTATCCTATCCTCTATCCTATACTATCCTCTATCCTATCCTATCCTCTATCCGATCCTCTATCCAATCCTATCCTCTATCCTATCCTATCCTCTATCCAACTCTATCCTCTATCCTATCCTATCCTCTATCCTATCCTATCCTCTATCCGATCCTCTATCGTATCCTATCCTCTATCCGATCCTCTATCCTATCCTATCCTCTATCCTATCCTATCCTCTTTCCTATCCTATCCTCTATCCTATTCTATCCTCTATCCTATCCTCTATCATATCCAATCCTCTATCGTATCCTCTATCCTATCCTCTATCATATCCAATATTCTATCGTATACTCTATCCTATCCTATCCTCTATCCTATCCTCTATCCTATCCTCTATCCTATCCTCTATCCTATCCTCTATCCTATCCTCTATCCTATTCTATCCTCTATCCTATCCTCTATCATATCCAATCCTCTATCGTATACTCTATCCTATCCTATCCTCTGTCTTATCCTATCCTCTATCCTATCCTCTATCCTATCCTCTATCTTATCCTATCCTCTATCCTATCCTCTATCCTATCCTATCCTCTATCCTATCCTATCCTCTATCCTATCCTATCCTCTATCCTATCCTATCCTCTATCCTATCCTATCCTCTATCCTATCCTATCCTCTATCCTATCCTCTATCCTATCCTATCCTCTATCCTATCCTATCCTCTTTCCTATCCTATCCTCTATCCTATCCTCTTTCCTATCCTATCCTCTATCCTATCCTCTTCCTATCCCATCCTCTATCCTATCCTATCCTCTATCCTATCCTATCATCTACCTTATCCTATACTCTATCCTATCCTATCCTCTATCCTATCCTACCCTCTTTCCTATCCTATCTTCTATCCTATCCTATCCTCTATCCTATCCTATCCTCTATCCCATCCTTTCCTCAATCCTATTATATCCTCTATCCTATCCTATCCTCTATCCTATCCTATCCTCTACCCTATCCTATCCTCTATCCTATCCTATCCTTTATCCTATCCTATCCTCTATCCTATCCTATCCTCTATCCTATTCTATCCTCTATCCTATCCTATCCTCTATCCTATCCTATCCTCTATCCTATCCGATCCTCTATCCTATACTATCCTCTACCTTATCCTATCCTCTATCCTATCCAATTACCTATCCTATCCTCTATCCTATACTATCCTCTATCCTATCCTATCCTCTATCCGATCCTCTATCCTATACTATCGTCTATCAGATCCTCTATCCTATCCTATCATCTATCGTATCCTATCCTATCCTTTATCCTATCCTATCCACTATCCTATCCTATCCTATCCTCTATTCTATCCTATCCTTTATCCTATCCTATCCTCTATCCTATCCTATCCTCTATCCTATCCTATCCTCTATCCTATCCTCTATCCTATCCTCTATCCTATCCTCTATCCTATTCTATCCTCTATCCTATCCTCTATCATATCCAATCCTCTATCGTATCCTCTATCCTATCCTCTATCATATCCAATCCTCTATCGTATCCTATACTATCCTCTACCTTATCCTATCCTCTATCCTATCCAATTACCTATCCTATCCTCTATCCTATACTATCCTCTATCCTATCCTATCCTCTATCCTATCCTCTATCTTATCCTATCCTCTATCCTATCCTCTATCCTATCCTATCCTCTATCCTATCCTATCCTCTATCCTATCCTATCCTCTATCCTATCCTATCCTCTATCCTATCCTATCCTCTATCCTATCCTCTATCCTATCCTATCCTCTATCCTATCCTATCCTCTTTCCTATCCTATCCTCTATCCTATCCTCTTTCCTATCCTATCCTCTATCCTATCCTCTTCCTATCCCATCCTCTATCCTATCCTATCCTCTATCCTATCCTATCATCTACCTTATCCTATACTCTATCCTATCCTATCCTCTATCCTATCCTACCCTCTTTCCTATCCTATCCTCTATCCTATCCTATCCTCTATCCTATCCTATCCTCTATCCCATCCTTTCCTCAATCCTATTATATCCTCTATCCTATCCTATCCTCTATCCTATCCTATCCTCTACCCTATCCTATCCTCTATCCTATCCTATCCTTTATCCTATCCTATCCTCTATCCTATCCTATCCTCTATCCTATTCTATCCTCTATCCTATCCTATCCTCTATCCTATCCTATCCTCTATCCTATCCGATCCTCTATCCTATACTATCCTCTACCTTATCCTATCCTCTATCCTATCCAATTACCTATCCTATCCTCTATCCTATACTATCCTCTATCGTATCCTATCCTCTATCCGATCCTCTATCCTATACTATCGTCTATCAGATCCTCTATCCTATCCTATCATCTATCCTATCCTCTATCGTATCCTATCCTATCCTTTATCCTATCCTATCCACTATCCTATCCTATCCTATCCTCTATTCTATCCTATCCTTTATCCTATCCTATCCTCTATCCTATCCTATCCTCTATCCTATCCTATCCTCTATCCTATCCTCTATCCTATCCTCTATCCTATCCTCTATCCTATTCTATCCTCTATCCTATCCTCTATCATATCCAATCCTCTATCGTATCCTCTATCCTATCCTCTATCATATCCAATCCTCTATCGTATCCTATACTATCCTCTACCTTATCCTATCCTCTATCCTATCCAATTACCTATCCTATCCTCTATCCTATACTATCCTCTATCCTATCCTATCCTCTATCCGATCCTCTATCCTATACTATCGTCTATCAGATCCTCTATCCTATCCTATCATCTATCCTATCCTCTATCGTATCCTATCCTATCCTTTATCCTATCCTATCCACTATCCTATCCTATCCTATCCTCTATTCTATCCTATCCTTTATCCTATCCTATCCTCTATCCTATCCTATCCTCTATCCTATCCTATCCTCTATCCTATCCTCTATCCTATCCTCTATCCTATCCTCTATCCTATTCTATCCTCTATCCTATCCTCTATCATATCCAATCCTCTATCGTATCCTCTATCCTATCCTCTATCATATCCAATCCTCTATCGTATCCTATATCCTATCCTCTATCATATCCAATCCTCTATCGTATACTCTATCCTATCCTATCCTGTATCCTATCCTGTCCTCTATCCTATCCTTTCCTCCATCCTATTATATCCTCTATCCTATCCTATCCTCTATCCCATCCTATCCTCTCCTCTATCCTATCCTATCCTCTACCCTATCCTATCCTGTATCCTATTCTATCCTCTATCCTATCCTATCCTCTATACCATCCTGTCCTCTATCCTATCCTATCCTGTATCCTATCCTATCCTCTATCCTATCCTCTATCCTATCCTCTATCCTATCCTCTATCCTATCCTCTATCCTATCCTTTATCCTATCCTCTATCCTATCCTCTATCCTATCCTCTATCCAATCCTATCCTCTATCCTATCCTATCCTCTATCCTATCCTATCCTCTATCCTATCCTATCCTCTATCCTATCCTATCCTTTATCCTATCCTATCCTCTATCCTATCCTATCCTCTATCCTATCCAATTACCTATCCTATCCTCTATCCTATCGTTTTCTGTATCCTATCCTATCCTCTATCCCATCCTATCCTCTATCCGATCCTCTATCCTATCCTATCGTCTATCAGATCCTCTATCCTATCCTATCATCTATCCTATCCTCTATCGTAACCTATCCTATCCTTTATCCTATCCTATCCACTATCCTATCCTATCCTATCCTCTATTCTATCCTATCCTTTATCCTATCCTATCCTCTATTCTATCCTATCCTCTATCCTATACTATCCTCTATCCTATCCTATCCTCTATCCGATCCTCTATCCAATCCTATCCTCTATCCTATCCTATCCTCTATCCTACTCTATCCTCTATCCTATCCTATCCTCTATCCTATCCTATCCTCTATCCGATCCTCTATCGTATCCTATCCTCTATCAGATCCTCTATCCTATCCTATCATCTATCCTATCCTCTATCGTATCCTATCCTATCCTTTATCCTATCCTATCCACTATCCTATCCTATCCTATCCTCTATTCTATCCTATCCTTTATCCTATCCTATCCTCTATCCTATCCTATCCTCTATCCTATCCTCTATCCTATCCTCTATCCTATCCTCTATCCTATCCTCTATCCTATCCTCTATCCTATCCTCTATCCTATCCTCTATCCTATTCTATCCTCTATCCTATCCTCTATCATATCCAATCCTCTATCGTATCCTATATCCTATCCTCTATCATATCCAATCCTCTATCGTATACTCTATCCTATCCTATCCTCTATCCTATCCTGTCCTCTATCCTATCCTTTCCTCAATCCTATTATATCCTCTATCCTATCCTATCCTCTATCCCATCCTATCCTCTCCTCTATCCTATCCTATCCTCTACCCTATCCTATCCTGTATCCTATTCTATCCTCTATCCTATCCTATCCTCTATACCATCCTGTCCTCTATCCTATCCTATCCTGTATCCTATCCTATCCTCTATCCTATCCACTATCCTATCCTCTATCCTATCCTCTATCCTATCCTCTATCCTATCCTCTATCCTATCCTCTATCCTATCCTCTATCCAATCCTATCCTCTATCCTATCCTATCCTCTATCCTATCCTATCCTCTATCCTATCCTATCCTCTATCCTATCCTATCCTCTATCCTATCCTATCCTCTATCCTATCCTATCCTCTATCCTATCCAATTACCTATCCTATCCTCTATCCTATCGTTTTCTGTATCCTATCCTATCCTCTATCCCATCCTATCCTCTATCCGATCCTCTATCCTATCCTATCGTCTATCAGATCCTCTATCCTATCCTATCATCTATCCTATCCTCTATCGTAACCTATCCTATCCTTTATCCTATCCTATCCACTATCCTATCCCATCCTATCCTCTATTCTATCCTATCCTTTATCCTATCCTATCCTCTATTCTATCCTATCCTCTATCCTATACTATCCTCTATCCTATCCTATCCTCTATCCGATCCTCTATCCAATCCTATCCTCTATCCTATCCTATCCTCTATTCTATCCTATCCTCTATCTTATCCTCTATCCTATCCTCTATCCAATCCTAACCTCTATCCTATCCTATCCTCTCCTCTATCCTATCCTATCCTATCCTGTATCCTATTCTATCCTCTATCCTATCCTATCCTCTATACCATCCTGTCCTCTATCCTATCCTATCCTGTATCCTATCCTATCCTCTATCCTATCCTCTATCCTATCCTCTATCCTATCCTCTATCCTATCCTCTATCCTATCCTCTATCCCATCCTCGATCCTATCCTCTATCCTATCCTCTATCCTATCCTCTATCCTATCCTCTATCCAATCCTATCCTCTATCCTATCCTATCCTCTATCCTATCCTATCCTCTATCCTATCCTATCCTTTATCCTATCCTATCCTCTATCCTATCCTATCCTCTATCCTATACTATCCTCTATCCTATCCAATTACCTATCCTATCCTCTATCCTATCGTTTCCTGTATCCTATTCTATCCTCTATCCTATCCTATCCTCTATACCATCCTGTCCTCTATCCTATCCTATCCTGTATCCTATCCTATCCTCTATCCTATCCTCTATCCTATCCTCGATCCTATCCTCTATCCAATCCTATCCTCTATCCTATCCTATCCTCTATCCTATTCTATCCTCTATCCTATCCTATCCTCTATCCTATCCTGTCCTCTATCCTATCCGATCCTCTATCCTATACTATCCTCTACCTTATCCTATCCTCTATCCTATCCAATTACCTATCCTATCCTCTATCCTATCCTTTCCTGTATCCTATCCTATCCTCAATCCCATCCTATCCTCTATCCGATCCTCTATCAGATCCTCTATCCTATCCTATCATCTATCCTATCCTCTATCGTATCCTATCCTATCCTTTATCCTATCCTATCCTATCCTCTATTCTATCCTATCCTTTATCCTATCCTATCCTCTATTCTATCCTATCCTCTATCCTATACTATCCTCTATCCTATCCTATCCTCTATCCGATCCTCTATCCTATACTATCCTCTATCAGATCCTCTATCCTATCCTATCATCTATCCTATCCTCTATCGTATCCTATCCTATCCTTTATCCTATCCTATCCACTATCCTATCCTATCCTATCCTCTATTCTATCCTATCCTTTATCCTATCCTATCCTCTATCCTATCCTATCCTCTATCCTATCCTCTATCCTATCCTCTATCCTATCCTCTATCCTATCCTCTATCCTATTCTATCCTCTATCCTATCCTCTATCATATCCAATCCTCTATCGTATCCTCTATCCTATCCTCTACCATATCCAATCCTCTATCGTATACTCTATCCTATCCTATCCTCTATCCTATCCTGTCCTCTATCCTATCCTTTCCTCAATCCTATTATATCCTCTATCCTATCCTATCCTCTATCCTATCCTATCCTCTATCCTATCCTATCCTTTATCCTATCCTATCCTCTATCCTATCCTATCCTCTATCCTATCCTATCCTCTATCCGATCCTCTATCGTATCCTATCCTCTATCCGATCCTCTATCCTATCCTATCCTCTATCCTATACTATCCTTTATAATATCCTATCCTCTACCTTATCCTATACTCTATCCTATCCAATTACCTATCCTATCCAATTACCTATCCTATCCTCTATCCTATCCTATCCAATTACCTATCCTATCCTCTATCCTATCCTATCCTCTATCCTATCCTATCCTCCATCCTATCCTCTATCCTACCCTATCCTCTATCCTATCCTATCCTCTATCCTATCCTATCCTCTATCCTATCCTATCCTCTATCCTATCCTCTATCTTATCCTGTCCTCTATCCTATCCTTTCCTCAATCCTATTATATCCTCTATCCTATCCTATCCTCTATCCCATCCTATCCTCTCCTCTATCCTATCCTATCCTCTACCCTATCCTATCCTGTATCCTATTCTATCCTCTATCCTATCCTATCCTCTATACCATCCTGTCCTCTATCCTATCCTATCCTGTATCCTATCCTATCCTCTATCCTATCCTCTATCCTATCCTCTATCCTACCCTATCCTCTATCCTATCCTATCCTCTATCCTATCCTATCCTCTATTCTATCCTATCCTCTATCTTATCCTCTATCCTATCCTCTATCCAATCCTATCCTCTATCCTATCCTATCCTCTATCCTATCCTATCCTCTACCTTATCCTATACTGTATCCCATCCTATCCTATCGTCTATCCTATCCTATCCTCTATCCTATCCTATCCTCTATCCTATCCTATCCTGTATCCTATTCTATCCTCTATCCTATCCTATCCTCTATACCATCCTGTCCTCTATCCTATCCAATCCTGTATCCTATCCTATCCTCTATCCTATCCTCTATCCTATCCTCTATCCTATCCTCTATCCTATCCTCTATCCTATGCTCGATCCTATCCTCTATCCAATCCTATCCTCTATCCTATCCGATCCTCTATCCTATCCTATCCTCTATCATATCCTATCCTCTATCCTATCCTATCCTCTATCCTATCCTCTATCCTATCCTATCCTCTATCCTATCCTATCCTCTTTCCTATCCTATCCTCTATCCTATCCTATCCTCTATCCTATCCTATCCTCTATCCTATTGTATCCTCTATCCTATCCTATCCTCTATCCGATCCTCTATCCAATCCTATCCTCTATCCTACTCTATCCTCTATCCTATCCTATCCTCTATCCTATCCTATCCTCTATCCTATCCTCTATCCTATCCTATCCTCTATCCTATCCTATCCTCTATCCTATCCTCTATCCTATCCTATCCTCTATCCTATCCTATCCTCTTTCCTATCCTATCCTCTATCCTATCCTATCCTCTATCCTATTGTATCCTCTATCCTATCCTATCCTCTATCCGATCCTCTATCCAATCCTATCCTCTATCCTACTCTATCCTCTATCCTATCCTATCCTCTATCCTATCCTATCCTGTATCCTATCCTATCCTATCCTTTTTCCTATCCTATCCTCTATCCTATCCTATCCTCTATACTATCCTATCCTCTATCCTATACTATCCTCTACCTTATCCTATCCTCTATCCTATCCAATTACCTATCCTATCCTCTATCCTATCCTTTCCTCTATCCTATCCTATCCTCTATCCTATCCTATCCTCTATCCTATCCTCTATCCTATCCTCTATCCTATCCTCTATCTTATCCCTTCCTCTATCCTATCCTCTATCCTATCCTCTATCTTATCCAATCCTCTATCCTATCCTCTATCCTATCCTCTATCCTATTCTATCCTCTATCCTATCCTCTATCATATCCAATCCTCTATCGTATCCTCTATCCTATCCTATATCATATGCAATCCTCTATCGTATACTCTATCCTATCCTATCCTCTACCCTATCCTATCCTCTATCCTATCCTTTCCTCAATCCTATTATATCCTCTATCCTATCCTATCCTCTATCCCATCCTATCCTATCCTCTATCCTATCCTATCCTCTATCCTATCCTATCCTCTATCCTATCCTATCCTCTATCCTATACTATCCTTTATCCTATCCTATCCTCCATCCTATCCTATCCTCTGTCCTATCCTATCCTCTATCCTATCCTTCCCTCAATCCTATTATATCCTCTATCCTATCCTATCCTCTACCCTATCCTATCCTCTATCCTATCCTATCCTTTATCCTATCCTATCCTCTATCCAATCCTATCCTCTACCTTATCCTATACTCTATCCTATCCAATTACCTATCCTATCCAATTACGTATACTATCCTCTATCCTATCCTTGTCCTCTATCCTATCCTATCCTCTATCCTATCCTATCCTCTATCCTATCCTATCCTCTATCCTATCCTATCCTCTATCCTATCCTATCCTCTATCCTATCCTATCCTCTATCCTATCCTATCCTCTATCCTATCCTATCCTCTATCCTATCCTCTATCCTATCCTCTATCCTATCCTCTATCCTATCCTATCCTCTATCCTATCCTATCCTCTATCCTACCCTATCCTCTATCCTATCCTATCCTCTATCCTATCCTATCCTCTATCCTATCCTATCCACTTTCCTATCCTATCCTCTATCCTATCCTATTCTCTATCCTATCCTTTTCTCAATCCTATTATATCATCTATCCTATCCTATCCTCTATCCTATCCTATCGTCTATCCTATCCTATCCTCTATCCTATCCTATCCTCTATCCTATCCTATCCTCTATTCTATCCTATCCTCTATCTTATCCTCTATCCTATCCTCTATCCAATCCTATCCTCTATCCTATCCTATCCTCTATCCTATCCTATCCTCTACCTTATCCTATACTGTATCCCATCCTATCCTATCGTCTATCCTATCCTATCTATCCTATCCTATCCTCTATCCTATCCTATCCTGTATCCTATTCTATCCTCTATCCTATCCTATCCTCTATACCATCCTGTCCTCTATCCTATCCAATCCTGCATCCTATCCTATCCTCTATCCTATCCTCTATCCTATCCTCTATCCTATCCTCTATCCTATCCTCTATCCTATCCTCTATCCTATCCTCGATCCTATCCTCTATCCAATCCTATCCTCTATCCTATCCGATCCTCTATCCTATCCTATCCTCTATCCTATCCTCTATCCTATCCTCTGTCCTATCCTCTATCTTATCCTTTCCTCTATCCTATCCTCTATCCTATCCTCTATCTTATCCAATCCTCTATCCTATCCTCTATCCTATCCTCTATCCTATTCTATCCTCTATCCTATCCTCTATCATATCCAATCCTCTATCGTATCCTCTATCCTATCCTATATCATATGCAATCCTCTATCGTATACTCTATCCTATCCTATCCTCTACCCTATCCTATCCTCTATCCTATCCTTTCCTCAATCCTATTATATCCTCTATCCTATCCTATCCTCTATCCCATCCTATCCTATCCTCTATCCTATCCTACCCTCTATCCTATCCTATCCTCTATCCTATACTATCCTTTATCCTATCCTATCCTCCATCCTATCCTATCCTCTGTCCTATCCTATCCTCTATCCTATCCTTCCCTCAATCCTATTATATCCTCTATCCTATCCTATCCTCTACCCTATCCTATCCTCTATCCTATCCTATCCTTTATCCTATCCTATCCTCTATCCTATCCTATCCTCTACCTTATCCTATACTCTATCCTATCCAATTACCTATCCTATCCAATTACCTATCCTATCCTCTATCCTATCCTGTCCTCTATCCTATCCTATCCTCTATCCTATCCTATCCTCTATCCTATCCTATCCTCTATCCTATCCTATCCTCTATCCTATCCTATCCTCTATCCTATCCTATCCTCTATCCTATCCTATCCTCTATCCTATCCTCTATCCTATCCTCTATCCTATCCTCTATCCTATCCTCTATCCTATCCTATCCTCTATCCTATCCTATCCTCTATCCTATCCTATCCTCTATCCTATCCTATCCTCTATCCTATCCTATCCTCTATCCTATCCTATCCACTTTCCTATCCTATCCTCTATCCTATCCTATTCTCTATCCTATCCTCTATCCTATCCTATTCTCTATCCTATCCTTTTCTCAATCCTATTATATCATCTATCCTATCCTATCCTCTATCCTATCCTATCGTCTATCCTATCCTATCCTCTATCCTATCCTATCCTCTATCCTATCCTATCCTCTATTCTATCCTATCCTCTATCTTATCCTCTATCCTATCCTCTATGCAATCATATCCTCTATCCTATCCTATCCTCTATCCTATCCTATCCTCTACCTTATCCTATACTGTATCCCAACCTATCCTATCGTCTATCCTATCCTATCTATCCTATCCTATCCTCTATCCTATCCTATCCTGTATCCTATTCTATCCTCTATCCTATCCTATCCTCTATACCATCCTGTCCTCTATCCTATTGTATCCTCTATCCTATCCTATCCTCTATCCGATCCTCTATCCAATCCTATCCTCTATCCTACTCTATCCTCTATCCTATCCTATCCTCTATCCTATCCTATCCTCTATCCTATCCTATCCTCCATCCTATCCTCTATCCTACCCTATCCTCTATCCTATCCTATCCTCTATCCTATCCTATCCTCTATCCTATCCTATCCTCTATCCTATCCTATCCTCTATCCTATCCTCTATCTTATCCTGTCCTCTATCCTATCCTTTCCTCAATCCTATTATATCCTCTATCCTATCCTATCCTCTATCCCATCCTATCCTCTCCTCTATCCTATCCTATCCTCTACCCTATCCTATCCTGTATCCTATTCTATCCTCTATCCTATCCTATCCTCTATACCATCCTGTCCTCTATCCTATCCTATCCTGTATCCTATCCTATCCTCTATCCTATCCTCTATCCTATCCTCTATCCTATCCTATCCTCTATCCTATCCTATCCTCTATCCTATCCTATCCTCTATTCTATCCTATCCTCTATCTTATCCTCTATCCTATCCTCTATCCAATCCTATCCTCTATCCTATCCTATCCTCTATCCTATCCTATCCTCTACCTTATCCTATACTGTATCCCATCCTATCCTATCGTCTATCCTATCCTATCCTCTATCCTATCCTATCCTCTATCCTATCCTATCCTGTATCCTATTCTATCCTCTATCCTATCCTATCCTCTATACCATCCTGTCCTCTATCCTATCCAATCCTGTATCCTATCCTATCCTCTATCCTATCCTCTATCCTATCCTCTATCCTATCCTCTATCCTATCCTCTATCCTATGCTCGATCCTATCCTCTATCCAATCCTATCCTCTATCCTATCCGATCCTCTATCCTATCCTATCCTCTATCATATCCTATCCTCTATCCTATCCTATCCTCTATCCTATCCTCTATCCTATCCTATCCTCTATCCTATCCTATCCTCTTTCCTATCCTATCCTCTATCCTATCCTATCCTCTATCCTATCCTATCCTCTATCCTATTGTATCCTCTATCCTATCCTATCCTCTATCCGATCCTCTATCCAATCCTATCCTCTATCCTACTCTATCCTCTATCCTATCCTATCCTCTATCCTATCCTATCCTCTATCCTATCCTCTATCCTATCCTATCCTCTATCCTATCCTATCCTCTATCCTATCCTCTATCCTATCCTATCCTCTATCCTATCCTATCCTCTTTCCTATCCTATCCTCTATCCTATCCTATCCTCTATCCTATTGTATCCTCTATCCTATCCTATCCTCTATCCGATCCTCTATCCAATCCTATCCTCTATCCTACTCTATCCTCTATCCTATCCTATCCTCTATCCTATCCTATCCTGTATCCTATCCTATCCTATCCTTTTTCCTATCCTATCCTCTATCCTATCCTATCCTCTATACTATCCTATCCTCTATCCTATACTATCCTCTACCTTATCCTATCCTCTATCCTATCCAATTACCTATCCTATCCTCTATCCTATCCTTTCCTCTATCCTATCCTATCCTCTATCCTATCCTATCCTCTATCCTATCCTCTATCCTATCCTCTATCCTATCCTCTATCCTATCCTCTATCCTATCCTCTATCTTATCCCTTCCTCTATCCTATCCTCTATCCTATCCTCTATCTTATCCAATCCTCTATCCTATCCTCTATCCTATCCTCTATCCTATTCTATCCTCTATCCTATCCTCTATCATATCCAATCCTCTATCGTATCCTCTATCCTATCCTATATCATATGCAATCCTCTATCGTATACTCTATCCTATCCTATCCTCTACCCTATCCTATCCTCTATCCTATCCTTTCCTCAATCCTATTATATCCTCTATCCTATCCTATCCTCTATCCCATCCTATCCTATCCTCTATCCTATCCTATCCTCTATCCTATCCTATCCTCTATCCTATACTATCCTTTATCCTATCCTATCCTCCATCCTATCCTATCCTCTGTCCTATCCTATCCTCTATCCTATCCTTCCCTCAATCCTATTATATCCTCTATCCTATCCTATCCTCTACCCTATCCTATCCTCTATCCTATCCTATCCTTTATCCTATCCTATCCTCTATCCAATCCTATCCTCTACCTTATCCTATACTCTATCCTATCCAATTACCTATCCTATCCAATTACGTATACTATCCTCTATCCTATCCTTGTCCTCTATCCTATCCTATCCTCTATCCTATCCTATCCTCTATCCTATCCTATCCTCTATCCTATCCTATCCTCTATCCTATCCTATCCTCTATCCTATCCTATCCTCTATCCTATCCTATCCTCTATCCTATCCTATCCTCTATCCTATCCTCTATCCTATCCTCTATCCTATCCTATCCTCTATCCTATCCTATCCTCTATCCTATCCTATCCTCTATCCTATCCTATCCTCTATCCTATCCTATCCTCTATCCTATCCTATCCACTTTCCTATCCTATCCTCTATCCTATCCTATTCTCTATCCTATCCTTTTCTCAATCCTATTATATCATCTATCCTATCCTATCCTCTATCCTATCCTCTATCCTATCCTCTATCCTATTCTATCCTCTATCCTATCCTCTATCATATCCAATCCTCTATCGTATCCTCTATCCTATCCTATATCATATGCAATCCTCTATCGTATACTCTATCCTATCCTATCCTCTACCCTATCCTATCCTCTATCCTATCCTTTCCTCAATCCTATTATATCCTCTATCCTATCCTGTCCTCTATCCTATCCTATCCTCTATCCTATCCTATCCTCTATCCTATCCTATCCTCTATCCTATCCTATCCTCTATCCTATCCTATGCTCTATCCTATCCTATCCTCTATCCTATCCTATCCTCTATCCTATTCTCTATCCTATCCTCTATCCTATCCTCTATCCTATCCTATCCTCTATCCTATCCTATCCTCTATCCTATCCTATCCTCTATCCTATCCTATCCTCTATCCTATCCTATCCTCTATCCTATCCTATCCTCTATCCTATCCTATCCACTTTCCTATCCTATCCTCTATCCTATCCTCTATCTTATCCAATCCTCTATCCTATCCTCTATCCTATCCTCTATCCTATTCTATCCTCTATCCTATCCTCTATCATATCCAATCCTCTATCGTATCCTCTATCCTATCCTATATCATATGCAATCCTCTATCGTATACTCTATCCTATCCTATCCTCTACCCTATCCTATCCTCTATCCTATCCTTTCCTCAATCCTATTATATCCTCTATCCTATCCTATCCTCTATCCCATCCTATCCTATCCTCTATCCTATCCTATCCTCTATCCTATCCTATCCTGTATCCTATACTATCCTTTATCCTATCCTATCCTCCATCCTATCCTATCCTCTGTCCTATCCTATCCTCTATCCTATCCTTCCCTCAATCCTATTATATCCTCTATCCTATCCTATCCTCTACCCTATCCTATCCTCTATCCTATCCTATCCTTTATCCTATCCTATCCTCTATCCAATCCTATCCTCTACCTTATCCTATACTCTATCCTATCCAATTACCTATCCTATCCAATTACGTATACTATCCTCTATCCTATCCTTGTCCTCTATCCTATCCTATCCTCTATCCTATCCTATCCTCTATCCTATCCTATCCTCTATCCTATCCTATCCTCTATCCTATCCTATCCTCTATCCTATCCTATCCTCTATCCTATCCTATCCTCTATCCTATCCTCTATCCTATCCTCTATCCTATCCTCTATCCTATCCTATCCTCTATCCTATCCTATCCTCTATCCTATCCTATCCTCTATCCTATCCTATCCTCTATCCTATCCTATCCTCTATCCTATCCTATCCACTTTCCTATCCTATCCTCTATCCTATCCTATTCTCTATCCTATCCTTTTCTCAATCCTATTATATCATCTATCCTATCCTATCCTCTATCCTATCCTATCGTCTATCCTATCCTATCCTCTATCCTATCCTATCCTCTATTCTATCCTATCCTCTATCTTATCCTCTATCCTATCCTCTATCCAATCCTATCCTCTATCCTATCCTATCCTCTATCCTATCCTATCCTCTACCTTATCCTATACTGTATCCCATCCTATCCTATCGTCTATCCTATCCTATCTATCCTATCCTATCCTCTATCCTATCCTATCCTGTATCCTATTCTATCCTCTATCCTATCCTATCCTCTATACCATCCTGTCCTCTATCCTATCCAATCCTGTATCCTATCCTATCCTCTATCCTATCCTCTATCCTATCCTCTATCCTATCCTCTATCCTATCCTCTATCCTATCCTCTATCCTATCCTCGATCCTATCCTCTATCCAATCCTATCCTCTATCCTATCCGATCCTCTATCCTATCCTATCCTCTATCCTATCCTTTATCCTATCCTCTGTCCTATCCTCTATCTTATCCTTTCCTCTATCCTATCCTCTATCCTATCCTCTATCTTATCCAATCCTCTATCCTATCCTCTATCCTATCCTCTATCCTATTCTATCCTCTATCCTATCCTCTATCATATCCAATCCTCTATCGTATCCTCTATCCTATCCTATATCATATGCAATCCTCTATCGTATACTCTATCCTATCCTATCCTCTACCCTATCCTATCCTCTATCCTATCCTTTCCTCAATCCTATTATATCCTCTATCCTATCCTATCCTCTATCCCATCCTATCCTATCCTCTATCCTATCCTACCCTCTATCCTATCCTATCCTCTATCCTATACTATCCTTTATCCTATCCTATCCTCCATCCTATCCTATCCTCTGTCCTATCCTATCCTCTATCCTATCCTTCCCTCAATCCTATTATATCCTCTATCCTATCCTATCCTCTACCCTATCCTATCCTCTATCCTATCCTATCCTTTATCCTATCCTATCCTCTATCCTATCCTATCCTCTACCTTATCCTATACTCTATCCTATCCAATTACCTATCCTATCCAATTACCTATCCTATCCTCTATCCTATCCTGTCCTCTATCCTATCCTATCCTCTATCCTATCCTATCCTCTATCCTATCCTATCCTCTATCCTATCCTATCCTCTATCCTATCCTATCCTCTATCCTATCCTATCCTCTATCCTATCCTATCCTCTATCCTATCCTCTATCCTATCCTCTATCCTATCCTCTATCCTATCCTATCCTCTATCCTATCCTATCCTCTATCCTATCCTATCCTCTATCCTATCCTATCCTCTATCCTATCCTATCCTCTATCCTATCCTATCCACTTTCCTATCCTATCCTCTATCCTATCCTATTCTCTATCCTATCCTCTATCCTATCCTATTCTCTATCCTATCCTTTTCTCAATCCTATTATATCATCTATCCTATCCTATCCTCTATCCTATCCTATCGTCTATCCTATCCTATCCTCTATCCTATCCTATCCTCTATCCTATCCTATCCTCTATTCTATCCTATCCTCTATCTTATCCTCTATCCTATCCTCTATGCAATCCTATCCTCTATCCTATCCTATCCTCTATCCTATCCTATCCTCTACCTTATCCTATACTGTATCCCAACCTATCCTATCGTCTATCCTATCCTATCTATCCTATCCTATCCTCTATCCTATCCTATCCTGTATCCTATTCTATCCTCTATCCTATCCTATCCTCTATACCATCCTGTCCTCTATCCTATCCAATCCTGTATCCTATCCTATCCTCTATCCTATCCTCTATCCTATCCTCTATCCTATCCTCTATCTTATCCCTTCCTCTATCCTATCCTCTATCCTATCCTCTATCTTATCCAATCCTCTATCCTATCCTCTATCCTATCCTCTGTCCTATTCTATCCTCTATCCTATCCTCTATCGTATCCAATCCTCTATCGTATCCTCTATCCTATCCTATATCATATGCAATCCTCTATCGTATACTCTATCCTATCCTATCCTCTACCCTATCCTATCCTCTATCCTATCCTTTCCTCAATCCTATTATATCCTCTATCCTATCCTATCCTCTATCCCATCCTATCCTATCCTCTATCCTATCCTATCCTCTATCCTATCCTATCCTCTATCCTATACTATCCTTTATCCTATCCTATCCTCCATCCTATCCTATCCTCTGTCCTATCCAATCCTCTATCCTATCCTTCCCTCAATCCTATTATATCCTCTATCCTATCCTATCCTCTACCCTATCCTATCCTCTATCCTATCCTATCCTTTATCCTATCCTATCCTCTATCCTATCCTATCCTCTACCTTATCCTATACTCTATCCTATCCAATTACCTATCCTATCCAATTACGTATACTATCCTCTATCCTATCCTTGTCCTCTATCCTATCCTATCCTCTATCCTATCCTATCCTCTATCCTATCCTATCCTCTATCCTATCCTATCCTCTATCCTATCCTATCCTCTATCCTATCCTATCCTCTATCCTATCCTATCCTCTATCCTATCCTATCCTCTATCCTATCCTATCCTCTATCCTATCCTATCCTCTATCCTATCCTATCCTCTATCCTATCCTCTATCCTATCCTCTATCCTATCCTCTATCCTATCCTATCCTCTATCCTATCCTATCCTCTATCCTATCCTATCCTCTATCCTATCCTATCCTCTATCCTATCCTATCCTCTATCCTATCCTATCCTCTATCCTATCCTATCCACTTTCCTATCCTATCCTCTATCCTATCCTATTCTCTATCCTATCCTTTTCTCAATCCTATTATATCATCTATCCTATCCTATCCTCTATCCTATCCTATCGTCTATCCTATCCTATCCTCTATCCTATCCTATCCTCTATCCTATCCTATCCTCTATTCTATCCTATCCTCTATCTTATCCTCTATCCTATCCTCTATCCAATCCTATCCTCTATCCTATCCTATCCTCTATCCTATCCTATCCTCTACCTTATCCTATACTGTATCCCATCCTATCCTATCGTCTATCCTATCCTATCCTATCCTCTATCCTATCCTACCCTCTATCCTATCCTATCCTCTATCCTATACTATCCTTTATCCTATCCTATCCTCCATCCTATCCTATCCTCTGTCCTATCCTATCCTCTATCCTATCCTTCCCTCAATCCTATTATATCCTCTATCCTATCCTATCCTCTACCCTATCCTATCCTCTATCCTATCCTATCCTTTATCCTATCCTATCCTCTATCCTATCCTATCCTCTACCTTATCCTATACTCTATCCTATCCAATTACCTATCCTATCCAATTACCTATCCTATCCTCTATCCTATCCTGTCCTCTATCCTATCCTATCCTCTATCCTATCCTATCCTCTATCCTATCCTATCCTCTATCCTATCCTATCCTCTATCCTATCCTATCCTCTATCCTATCCTATCCTCTATCCTATCCTCTATCCTATCCTCTATCCTATCCTCTATCCTATCCTATCCTCTATCCTATCCTATCCTCTATCCTATCCTATCCTCTATCCTATCCTATCCTCTATCCTATCCTATCGTCTATCCTATCCTATCCTCTATCCTATCCTATCCTCTATCCTATCCTATCCTCTATTCTATCCTATCCTCTATCTTATCCTCTATCCTATCCTCTATGCAATCCTATCCTCTATCCTATCCTATCCTCTATCCTATCCTATCCTCTATACCATCCTGTCCTCTATCCTATCCAATCCTGTATCCTATCCTATCCTCTATCCTATCCTCTATCCTATCCTCTATCCTATCCTCTATCCTATCCTCTATCCTATCCTCTATCCTATCCTCTATCCTATCCTCGATCCTATCCTCTATCCAATCCTATCCTCTATCCTATCCGATCCTCTTTCCTATCCTATCCTATATCATATCCTATCCTCTATCCTATCCTATCCTCTATACCATCCTGTCCTCTATCCTATCCTATCCTGTATCCTATCCTATCCTCTATCCTATCCTCTATCCTATCCTCTATCCTATCCTCTATCCTATCCTTTATCCAATCCTATCCTCTATCCTATCCTATCCTCTATCCTATCCTATCCTCTATCCTATCCTATCCTCTATCCTATCCTATCCTTTATCCTATCCTATCCTCTATCCTATCCTATACTCTATCCTATACTATCCTCTATCCTATCCAATTACCTATCCTATCCTCTATCCTATCGTTTTCTGTATCCTATCCTATCCTCTATCCCATCCTATCCTCTATCCGATCCTCTATCCTATCCTGTCGTCTATCAGATCCTCTATCCTATCCTATCATCCATCCTATCCTCTATCGTAACCTATCCTATCCTTTATCCTATCCTATCCACTATCATATCCTATCCTATCCTCTATTCTATCCTATCCTTTATCCTATCCTATCCTTTATTCTATCCTATCCTCTATCCTATACTATCCTCTATCCTATCCTATCCTCTATCCGATCCTCTATCCAATCCTATCCTCTATCCTATCCTATCCTCTATCCAACTCTATCCTCTATCCTATCCTATCCTCTATCCTATCCTATCCTCTATCCTATCCTATCCTGTATCCTATTCTATCCTCTATCCTATCCTATCCTCTATACCATCCTGTCCTCTATCCTATCCAATCCTGTATCCTATCCTATCCTCTATCCTATCCTCTATCCTATCCTCTATCCTATCCTCTATCCTATCCTCTATCCTATCCTCGATCCTATCCTCTATCCAATCCTATCCTCTATCCTATCCGATCCTCTATCCTATCCTATCCTCTATCCTATCCTCTATCCTATCCTCTATCCTATCCTCTATCTTATCCTTTCCTCTATCCTATCCTCTATCCTATCCTCTATCTTATCCAATCCTCTATCCTATCCTCTATCCTATCCTCTATCCTATTCTATCCTCTATCCTATCCTCTATCATATCCAATCCTCTATCGTATCCTCTATCCTATCCTATATCATATGCAATCCTCTATCGTATACTCTATCCTATCCTATCCTCTACCCTATCCTATCCTCTATCCTATCCTTTCCTCAATCCTATTATATCCTCTATCCTATCCTATCCTCTATCCCATCCTATCCTATCCTCTATCCTATCCTATCCTCTATCCTATCCTATCCTCTATCCTATACTATCCTTTATCCTATCCTATCCTCCATCCTATCCTATCCTCTGTCCTATCCTATCCTCTATCCTATCCTTCCCTCAATCCTATTATATCCTCTATCCTATCCTATCCTCTACCCTATCCTATCCTCTATCCTATCCTATCCTTTATCCTATCCTATCCTCTATCCTATCCTATCCTCTACCTTATCCTATACTCTATCCTATCCAATTACCTATCCTATCCAATTACCTATCCTATCCAATTACCTATCCTATCCTCTATCCTATCCTGTCCTCTATCCTATCCTATCCTCTATCCTATCCTATCCTCTATCCTATCCTATCCTCTATCGTATCCTATCCTCTATCCTATCCTATCCTCTATCCTATCCTATCCTCTATCCTATCCTATCCTCTATCCTATCCTATCCTCTATCCTATCCTATCCTCTATCCTATCCTATCCTCTATCCTATCCTATCCTCTATCCTATCCTATCCTCTATCCTATCCTATCCTTTATCCTATCCTATCCTCTATCCTATCCTATCCTCTATCCTATCCTATCCTCTATCCTATCCTATCCTCTATCCTATCCTATCCTCTATCCTCTATCCTATCCTATCCTCTATCCTATCCTATCCTCTATCCTATCCTATCCTCTATCCTATCCTATCCTCTATCCTATCCTATCCTCTATCCTATCCTATCCTCTATCCTATCCTATCCTCTATCCTATCCTATCCTTTATCCTATCCTATCCTCTATCCTATCCTATCCTCTATCCTATCCTATCCTCTATCCTATCCTATCCTCTATCCTATCCTATCCTATCCTCTATCCTATCCTATCCTCTATCCTATCCTATCCTCTATCCTATCCTATCCTCTATCCTATCCTATCCTATCCTCTATCCTATCCTATCCTCTATCCTATCCTATCCTCTATCCTATCCTATCCTCTATCCTATCCTATCCTCTACCCTATCATATCCTCTATCCTATAATATCCTCTATCCTATCCTATCCTCTTTCCAATCCTCTATCCTATCCTCTTTCCAATCCTCTATCCTATCCTATCCTCTATCCTATCCTATCCTCTATCCTATCCTATCCTCTATCCTATCCTATCCTCTATCCTATCCTATCCTCTATCCTATCCTATCCTCTATCCTATCCTATCCTATCCTCTATCCTATCCTATCCTATCCTCTATCCTATCCTATCCTCTATCCTATCCTTTCCACAATCCTATTCTATCCTTTATCCTATCCTACCCTCTATTCTATCCTATCCTCTATCCTATACAAACCTCTATCCTATCCTATCCTCTATCCTATCCTATCCTCCATCCTATCCTATCCTCTATCAGATCCTCTATCCTATCCTATCCTCTATCCTATTCTATCCTCTATCCTATACTAACCTCTATCCTATCCTATCCTCTATCCTATCCTTTCCTGTATCCTATCCTATCCTCTATCCCATCCTATCCTCTATCCGATCCTCTATCCTATCCTATCCGCTATCAGATCCTCTATCCTATCCTATCATCTATCCTATCCTCTGTCGTATCCTATCCTATCCTTCATCCTATCCTATCCACTATCCTATCCTATCCTATCCTCTATTCTATCCTATCCTATCCTCTATCCTATCCTATCCTCTATCCTATCCTCTATCCTATCCTCTATCCTATCCTCTATCCTATCCTCTATCCTATCCTCTATCCTATTCTATCCTCTATCATATCCAATCCTCTATCGTATACTCTATCCTATCCTCTATCCTATCCTCTATCATATCCAATCCTCTATCGTATACTCTATCCTATCCTCTATCCTATCCTCTATCCTATCCTCTATCCTATTCTATCCTCTATCCTATCCTCTATCATATCCAATCCTCTATCGTATCCTATATCCTATCCTCTATCATATCCAATCCTCTATCGTATACTCTATCCTATCCTATCCTGTATCCTATCCTATCCTTTATCCTATCCTCTATCCTATCCTCTATCCTATCCTCTATCCTATCCTCTATCCTATCCTCTATCCTATCCTCTATCCTATTCTATCCTCTATCCTATCCTCTATCATATCCAATCCTCTATCGTATCCTATATCCTATCCTCTATCATATCCAATCCTCTATCGTATACTCTATCCTATCCTATCCTCTATCCTATCCTGTCCTCTATCCTATCCTTTCCTCAATCCTATTATATCCTCTATCCTATCCTATCCTCTATCCCATCCTATCCTCTCCTCTATCCTATCCTATCCTCTACCCTATCCTATCCTGTATCCTATTCTATCCTCTATCCTATCCTATCCTCTATACCATCCTGTCCTCTATCCTATCCTATCCTGTATCCTATCCTATCCTCTATACTATCCACTATCCTATCCTCTATCCTATCCTCTATCCTATCCTCTATCCTATCCTCTATCCTATCCTCTATCCTATCCTCTATCCAATCCTATCCTCTATCCTATCCTATCCTCTATCCTATCCTATCCTCTATCCTATCCTATCCTCTATCCTATCCTATCCTCTATCCTATCCTATCCTCTATCCTATCCTATCCTCTATCCTATCCTATCCTCTATCCTATCCAATTACCTATCCTATCCTCTATCCTATCGTTTTCTGTATCCTATCCTATCCTCTATCCCATCCTATCCTCTATCCGATCCTCTATCCTATCCTATCGTCTATCAGATCCTCTATCCTATCCTATCATCTATCCTATCCTCTATCGTAACCTATCCTATCCTTTATCCTATCCTATCCACTATCCTATCCCATCCTATCCTCTATTCTATCCTATCCTTTATCCTATCCTATCCTCTATTCTATCCTATCCTCTATCCTATACTATCCTCTATCCTATCCTATCCTCTATCCGATCCTCTATCCAATCCTATCCTCTATCCTATCCTATCCTCTATTCTATCCTATCCTCTATCTTATCCTCTATCCTATCCTCTATCCAATCCTAACCTCTATCCTATCCTATGCTCTCCTCTATCCTATCCTATCCTATCCTGTATCCTATTCTATCCTCTATCCTATCCTATCCTCTATACCATCCTGTCCTCTATCCTATCCTATCCTGTATCCTATCCTATCCTCTATCCTATCCTCTATCCTATCCTCTATCCTATCCTCTATCCTATCCTCTATCCTATCCTCTATCCCATCCTCGATCCTATCCTCTATCCTATCCTCTATCCTATCCTCTATCCTATCCTCTATCCAATCCTATCCTCTATCCTATCCTATCCTCTATCCTATCCTATCCTCTATCCTATCCTATCCTTTATCCTATCCTATCCTCTATCCTATCCTATCCTCTATCCTATACTATCCTCTATCCTATCCAATTACCTATCCTATCCTCTATCCTATCGTTTCCGGTATCCTATTCTATCCTCTATCCTATCCTATCCTCTATACCATCCTGTCCTCTATCCTATCCTATCCTGTATCCTATCCTATCCTCTATCCTATCCTCTATCCTATCCTCGATCCTATCCTCTATCCAATCCTATCCTCTATCCTATCCTATCCTCTATCCTATTCTATCCTCTATCCTATCCTATCCTCTATCCTATCCTGTCCTCTATCCTATCCGATCCTCTATCCTATACTATCCTCTACCTTATCCTATCCTCTATCCTATCCAATTACCTATCCTATCCTCTATCCTATCCTTTCCTGTATCCTATCCTATCCTCAATCCCATCCTATCCTCTATCCGATCCTCTATCAGATCCTCTATCCTATCCTATCATCTATCCTATCCTCTATCGTATCCTATCCTATCCTTTATCCTATCCTATCCTATCCTCTATTCTATCCTATCCTTTATCCTATCCTATCCTCTATTCTATCCTATCCTCTATCCTATACTATCCTCTATCCTATCCTATCCTCTATCCGATCCTCTATCCTATACTATCCTCTATCAGATCCTCTATCCTATCCTATCATCTATCCTATCCTCTATCGTATCCTATCCTATCCTTTATCCTATCCTATCCACTATCCTATCCTATCCTATCCTCTATTCTATCCTATCCTTTATCCTATCCTATCCTCTATCCTATCCTATCCTCTATCCTATCCTATCCTCTATCCGATCCTCTATCCTATACTATCCTCTATCCTATCCTCTATCCTATCCTATCCTCTATCCTATCCTATCCTCTATCCTATCCTATCCTCTATCCTATCCTATCCTCTATCCTATCCTATCCTCTATCCTATCCTATCCTCTATCCTATCCTCTATCTTATCCTGTCCTCTATCCTATCCTTTCCTCAATCCTATTATATCCTCTATCCTATCCTATCCTCTATCCCATCCTATCCTCTCCTCTATCCTATCCTATCCTCTAACCTATCCTATCCTGTATCCTATTCTATCCTCTATCCTATCCTATCCTCTATACCATCCTGTCCTCTATCCTATCCTATCCTGTATCCTATCCTCTATCCTATCCTCTATCCTATCCTCTATCCTATCCTCTATCCTATCCTCTATCCTATCCTCTATCCTATCCTCTATCCAATCCTATCCTCTATCCTATCCTATCCTCTATCCTATCCTATCCTCTATCCTATCCTATCCTCTATCCTATCCTATCCTTTATCCTGTCCGATCCTCTATCCTATCCTATCCTCTATCCTATACTATCCTCTATCCTATCGAATTACCTATCCTATCCTCTATCCTATCGTTTTCTGTATCCTATCCTATCCTCTATCCCATCCTATCCTCTATCCGATCCTCTATCCTATCCTATCGTCTATCAGATCCTCTATCCTATCCTATCATCTATCCTATCCTCTATCGTAACCTATCCTATCCTTTATCCTATCCTATCCACTATCCTATCCTATCCTATCCTCTATTCTATCCTATCCTTTATCCTATCCTATCCTTTATCCTATCCTATCCACTATCCTATCCTATCCTATCCTCTATTCTATCCTATCCTTTATCCTATCCTATCCTTTATTCTATCCTATCCTCTATCCTATACTATCCTCTATCCTATCCTATCCTCTATCCGATCCTCTATCCAATCCTATCCTCTATCCTATCCTATCCTCTATCCAACTCTATCCTCTATCCTATCCTCTATCCTATCCTATCCTCTATCCGATCCTCTATCGTATCCTATCCTCTATCCGATCCTCTATCCTATCCTATCCTCTATCCTATCCTATCCTCTTTCCTATCCTATCCTCTATCCTATTCTATCCTCTATCCTATCCTCTATCATATCCAATCCTCTATCGTATCCTCTATCCTATCCTCTATCATATCCAATATTCTATCGTATACTCTATCCTATCCTATCCTCTATCCTATCCTCTATCCTATCCTCTATCCTATCCTCTATCCTATTCTATCCTCTATCCTATCCTCTATCATATCCAATCCTCTATCGTATACTCTATCCTATCCTATCCTCTGTCTTATCCTATCCTCTATCCTATCCTCTATCCTATCCTCTATCTTATCCTATCCTCTATCCTATCCTCTATCCTATCCTATCCTCTATCCTATCCTATCCTCTATCCTATCCTATCCTCTATCCTATCCTATCCTCTATCCTATCCTCTATCCTATCCTATCCTCTATCCTATCCTATCCTCTTTCCTATCCTATCCTCTATCCTATCCTCTTTCCTATCCTATCCTCTATCCCATCCTCTTCCTATCCCATCCTCTATCCTATCCTATCCTCTATCCTATCCTATCATCTACCTTATCCTATACTCTATCCTATCCTATCCTCTATCCTATCCTACCCTCTTTCCTATCCTATCCTCTATCCTATCCTATCCTCTATCCTATCCTATCCTCTATCCCATCCTTTCCTCAATCCTATTATATCCTCTATCCTATCCTATCCTCTATCCTATCCTATCCTCTATCCTATCCTATCCTCTATCCTATCCTATCCTCTATCCTATCCTATCCTCTATCCTATCCTCTATCTTATCCTGTCCTCTATCCTATCCTTTCCTCAATCCTATTATATCCTCTATCCTATCCTATCCTCTATCCCATCCTATCCTCTCCTCTATCCTATCCTATCCTCTAACCTATCCTATCCTGTATCCTATTCTATCCTCTATCCTATCCTATCCTCTATACCATCCTGTCCTCTATCCTATCCTATCCTGTATCCTATCCTCTATCCTATCCTCTATCCTATCCTCTATCCTATCCTCTATCCTATCCTCTATCCTATCCTCTATCCTATCCTCTATCCAATCCTATCCTCTATCCTATCCTATCCTCTATCCTATCCTATCCTCTATCCTATCCTATCCTCTATCCTATCCTATCCTTTATCCTGTCCGATCCTCTATCCTATCCTATCCTCTATCCTATACTATCCTCTATCCTATCGAATTACCTATCCTATCCTCTATCCTATCGTTTTCTGTATCCTATCCTATCCTCTATCCCATCCTATCCTCTATCCGATCCTCTATCCTATCCTATCGTCTATCAGATCCTCTATCCTATCCTATCATCTATCCTATCCTCTATCGTAACCTATCCTATCCTTTATCCTATCCTATCCACTATCCTATCCTATCCTATCCTCTATTCTATCCTATCCTTTATCCTATCCTATCCTTTATCCTATCCTATCCACTATCCTATCCTATCCTATCCTCTATTCTATCCTATCCTTTATCCTATCCTATCCTTTATTCTATCCTATCCTCTATCCTATACTATCCTCTATCCTATCCTATCCTCTATCCGATCCTCTATCCAATCCTATCCTCTATCCTATCCTATCCTCTATCCAACTCTATCCTCTATCCTATCCTCTATCCTATCCTATCCTCTATCCGATCCTCTATCGTATCCTATCCTCTATCCGATCCTCTATCCTATCCTATCCTCTATCCTATCCTATCCTCTTTCCTATCCTATCCTCTATCCTATTCTATCCTCTATCCTATCCTCTATCATATCCAATCCTCTATCGTATCCTCTATCCTATCCTCTATCATATCCAATATTCTATCGTATACTCTATCCTATCCTATCCTCTATCCTATCCTCTATCCTATCCTCTATCCTATCCTCTATCCTATTCTATCCTCTATCCTATCCTCTATCATATCCAATCCTCTATCGTATACTCTATCCTATCCTATCCTCTGTCTTATCCTATCCTCTATCCTATCCTCTATCCTATCCTCTATCTTATCCTATCCTCTATCCTATCCTCTATCCTATCCTATCCTCTATCCTATCCTATCCTCTATCCTATCCTATCCTCTATCCTATCCTATCCTCTATCCTATCCTCTATCCTATCCTATCCTCTATCCTATCCTATCCTCTTTCCTATCCTATCCTCTATCCTATCCTCCTTCCTATCCTATCCTCTATCCCATCCTCTTCCTATCCCATCCTCTATCCTATCCTATCCTCTATCCTATCCTATCATCTACCTTATCCTATACTCTATCCTATCCTATCCTCTATCCTATCCTACCCTCTTTCCTATCCTATCCTCTATCCTATCCTATCCTCTATCCTATCCTATCCTCTATCCCATCCTTTCCTCAATCCTATTATATCCTCTATCCTATCCTATCCTCTATCCTATCCTATCCTCTACCCTATCCTATCCTCTATCCTATCCTATCCTTTATCCTATCCTATCCTCTATCCTATCCTATCCTCTATCCTATCCTATCCTCTATCCTATCCTATCCTCTATCCTATCCTATCCTCTATCCTATCCTATCCTATCCTCTATCCTATCCTATCCTATCCTCTATCCTATCCTATCCTCTATCCTATCCTTTCCACAATCCTATTCTATCCTTTATCCTATCCTACCCTCTATTCTATCCTATCCTCTATCCTATACAAACCTCTATCCTATCCTATCCTCTATCCTATCCTATCCTCCATCCTATCCTATCCTCTATCAGATCCTCTATCCTATCCTATCCTCTATCCTATTCTATCCTCTATCCTATACTAACCTCTATCCTATCCTATCCTCTATCCTATCCTTTCCTGTATCCTATCCTATCCTCTATCCCATCCTATCCTCTATCCGATCCTCTATCCTATCCTATCCGCTATCAGATCCTCTATCCTATCCTATCATCTATCCTATCCTCTGTCGTATCCTATCCTATCCTTTATCCTATCCTATCCACTATCCTATCCTATCCTATCCTCTATTCTATCCTATCCTTTATCCTATCCTATCCTCTATCCTATCCTATCCTCTATCCTATCCTCTATCCTATCCTCTATCCTATCCTCTATCCTATCCTCTATCCTATCCTCTATCCTATTCTATCCTCTATCCTATCCTCTATCATATCCAATCCTCTATCGTATCCTATATCCTATCCTCTATCATATCCAATCCTCTATCGTATACTCTATCCTATCCTATCCTCTATCCTATCCTGTCCTCTATCCTATCCTTTCCTCAATCCTATTATATCCTCTATCCTATCCTATCCTCTATCCCATCCTATCCTCTCCTCTATCCTATCCTATCCTCTACCCTATCCTATCCTGTATCCTATTCTATCCTCTATCCTATCCTATCCTCTATACCATCCTGTCCTCTATCCTATCCTATCCTGTATCCTATCCTATCCTCTATCCTATCCACTATCCTATCCTCTATCCTATCCTCTATCCTATCCTCTATCCTATCCTCTATCCTATCCTCTATCCTATCCTCTATCCAATCCTATCCTCTATCCTATCCTATCCTCTATCCTATCCTATCCTCTATCCTATCCTATCCTCTATCCTATCCTATCCTCTATCCTATCCTATCCTCTATCCTATCCTATCCTCTATCCTATCCAATTACCTATCGTTTTCTGTATCCTATCCTATCCTCTATCCCATCCTATCCTCTATCCGATCCTCTATCCTATCCTATCGTCTATCAGATCCTCTATCCTATCCTATCATCTATCCTATCCTCTATCGTAACCTATCCTATCCACTATCCTATCCCATCCTATCCTCTATTCTATCCTATCCTTTATCCTATCCTATCCTCTATTCTATCCTATCCTCTATCCTATACTATCCTCTATCCTATCCTATCCTCTATCCGATCCTCTATCCAATCCTATCCTCTATCCTATCCTATCCTCTATTCTATCCTATCCTCTATCTTATCCTCTATCCTATCCTCTATCCAATCCTAACCTCTATCCTATCCTATCCTCTCCTCTATCCTATGCTATCCTATCCTGTATCCTATTCTATCCTCTATCCTATCCTATCCTCTATACCATCCTGTCCTCTATCCTATCCTATCCTGTATCCTATCCTATCCTCTATCCTATCCTCTATCCTATCCTCTATCCTATCCTCTATCCCATCCTCGATCCTATCCTCTATCCTATCCTCTATCCTATCCTCTATCCTATCCTCTATCCAATCCTATCCTCTATCCTATCCTATCCTCTATCCTATCCTATCCTCTATCCTATCCTATCCTTTATCCTATCCTATCCTCTATCCTATCCTATCCTCTATCCTATACTATCCTCTATCCTATCCAATTACCTATCCTATCCTCTATCCTATCGTTTCCTGTATCCTATTCTATCCTCTATCCTATCCTATCCTCTATACCATCCTGTCCTCTATCCTATCCTATCCTGTATCCTATCCTATCCTCTATCCTATCCTCTATCCTATCCTCGATCCTATCCTCTATCCAATCCTATCCTCTATCCTATCCTATCCTCTATCCTATTCTATCCTCTATCCTATCCTATCCTCTATCCTATCCTGTCCTCTATCCTATCCGATCCTCTATCCTATACTATCCTCTACCTTATCCTATCCTCTATCCTATCCAATTACCTATCCTATCCTCTATCCTATCCTTTCCTGTATCCTATCCTATCCTCAATCCCATCCTATCCTCTATCCGATCCTCTATCAGATCCTCTATCCTATCCTATCATCTATCCTATCCTCTATCGTATCCTATCCTATTCTTTATCCTATCCTATCCTATCCTCTATTCTATCCTATCCTTTATCCTATCCTATCCTCTATTCTATCCTATCCTCTATCCTATACTATCCTCTATCCTATCCTATCCTCTATCCGATCCTCTATCCTATACTATCCTCTATCAGATCCTCTATCCTATCCTATCATCTATCCTATCCTCTATCGTATCCTATCCTATCCTTTATCCTATCCTATCCACTATCCTATCCTATCCTATCCTCTATTCTATCCTATCCTTTATCCTATCCTATCCTCTATCCTATCCTATCCTCTATCCTATCCTCTATCCTATCCTCTATCCTATCCTCTATCCTATCCTCTATACTATTCTATCCTCTATCCTATCCTCCATCATATCCAATCCTCTATCGTATCCTCTATCCTATCCTCTACCATATCCAATCCTCTATCGTATACTCTATCCTATCCTATCCTCTATCCTATCCTGTCCTCTATCCTATCCTTTCCTCAATCCTATTATATCCTCTATCCTATCCTATCCTCTATCCTATCCTATCCTCTATCCTATCCTATCCTCTATCCTATCCTGTCCTCTATCCTATCCTTTCCTCAATCCTATTATATCCTCTATCCTATCCTATCCTCTATCCTATCCTATCCTCTATCCTATCCTATCCTTTATCCTATCCTATCCTCTATCCTATCCTATCCTCTATCCTATCCTATCCTCTATCCGATCCTCTATCCTATCCTATCCTCTATCCTATCCTCTATCCTATCCTATCCTCTATCCTATCCTATCCTCTATCCTATCCTATCCTCTATCCTATCCTATCCTCTATCCTATCCTCTATCTTATCCTGTCCTCTATCCTATCCTTTCCTCAATCCTATTATATCCTCTATCCTATCCTATCCTCTATCCCATCCTATCCTCTCCTCTATCCTATCCTATCCTCTAACCTATCCTATCCTGTATCCTATTCTATCCTCTATCCTATCCTATCCTCTATACCATCCTGTCCTCTATCCTATCCTATCCTGTATCCTATCCTCTATCCTATCCTCTATCCTATCCTCTATCCTATCCTCTATCCTATCCTCTATCCTATCCTCTATCCAATCCTATCCTCTATCCTATCCTATCCTCTATCCTATCCTATCCTCTATCCTATCCTATCCTCTATCCTATCCTATCCTTTATCCTGTCCGATCCTCTATCCTATCCTATCCTCTATCCTATACTATCCTCTATCCTATCGAATTACCTATCCTATCCTCTATCCTATCGTTTTCTGTATCCTATCCTATCCTCTATCCCATCCTATCCTCTATCCGATCCTCTATCCTATCCTATCGTCTATCAGATCCTCTATCCTATCCTATCATCTATCCTATCCTCTATCGTAACCTATCCTATCCTTTATCCTATCCTATCCACTATCCTATCCTATCCTATCCTCTATTCTATCCTATCCTTTATCCTATCCTATCCTTTATCCTATCCTATCCACTATCCTATCCTATCCTATCCTCTATTCTATCCTATCCTTTATCCTATCCTATCCTTTATTCTATCCTATCCTCTATCCTATACTATCCTCTATCCTATCCTATCCTCTATCCGATCCTCTATCCAATCCTATCCTCTATCCTATCCTATCCTCTATCCAACTCTATCCTCTATCCTATCCTATCCTCTATCCTATCCTATCCTCTATCCGATCCTCTATCGTATCCTATCCTCTATCCGATCCTCTATCCTATCCTATCCTCTATCCTATCCTATCCTCTTTCCTATCCTATCCTCTATCCTATTCTATCCTCTATCCTATCCTCTATCATATCCAATCCTCTATCGTATCCTCTATCCTATCCTCTATCATATCCAATATTCTATCGTATACTCTATCCTATCCTATCCTCTATCCTATCCTCTATCCTATCCTCTATCCTATCCTCTATCCTATTCTATCCTCTATCCTATCCTCTATCATATCCAATCCTCTATCGTATACTCTATCCTATCCTATCCTCTGTCTTATCCTATCCTCTATCCTATCCTCTATCCTATCCTCTATCTTATCCTATCCTCTATCCTATCCTCTATCCTATCCTATCCTCTATCCTATCCTATCCTCTATCGTATCCTATCCTCTATTTTATCATATCCTCTATCCTATCCTCTATCCTATCCTATCCTCTATCCTATCCTATCCTCTTTCCTATCCTATCCTCTATCCTATCCTCTTTCCTATCCTATCCTCTATCCTATCCTCTTCCTATCCCATCCTCTATCCTATCCTATCCTCTATCCTATCCTATCATCTACCTTATCCTATACTCTATCCTATCCTATCCTCTATCCTATCCTACCCTCTTTCCTATCCTATCCTCTATCCTATCCTATCCTCTATCCTATCCTATCCTCTATCCCATCCTTTCCTCAATCCTATTATATCCTCTATCCTATCCTATCCTCTATCCTATCCTATCCTCTACCCTATCCTATCCTCTATCCTATCCTATCCTTTATCCTATCCTATCCTCTATCCTATCCTATCCTCTATCCTATTCTATCCTCTATCCTATCCTATCCTCTATCCTATCCTATCCTCTATCCTATCCGATCCTCTATCCTATACTATCCTCTACCTTATCCTATCCTCTATCCTATCCAATTACCTATCCTATCCTCTATCCTATACTATCCTCTATCCTATCCTATCCTCTATCCGATCCTCTATCCTATACTATCGTCTATCAGATCCTCTATCCTATCCTATCATCTATCCTATCCTCTATCGTATCCTATCCTATCCTTTATCCTATCCTATCCACTATCCTATCCTATCCTATCCTCTATTCTATCCTATCCTTTATCCTATCCTATCCTCTATCCTATCCTATCCTCTATCCTATCCTATCCTCTATCCTATCCTCTATCCTATCCTCTATCCTATCCTCTATCCTATTCTATCCTCTATCCTATCCTCTATCATATCCAATCCTCTATCGTATCCTCTATCCTATCCTCTATCATATCCAATCCTCTATCGTATCCTATACTATCCTCTACCTTATCCTATCCTCTATCCTATCCAATTACCTATCCTATCCTCTATCCTATACTATCCTCTATCCTATCCTATCCTCTATCCTATCCTATCCTCCATCCTATCCTATCCTCTATCAGATCCTCTATCCTATCCTATCCTCTATCCTATTCTATCCTCTATCCTATACTAACCTCTATCCTATCCTATCCTCTATCCTATCCTTTCCTGTATCCTATCCTATCCTCTATCCCATCCTATCCTCTATCCGATCCTCTATCCTATCCTATCCGCTATCAGATCCTCTATCCTATCCTATCATCTATCCTATCCTCTGTCGTATCCTATCCTATCCTTTATCCTATCCTATCCACTATCCTATCCTATCCTATCCTCTATTCTATCCTATCCTTTATCCTATCCTATCCTCTATCCTATCCTATCCTCTATCCTATCCTCTATCCTATCCTCTATCCTATCCTCTATCCTATCCTCTATCCTATCCTCTATCCTATCCTCTATCCTATCCTCTATCCTATTCTATCCTCTATCCTATCCTCTATCATATCCAATCCTCTATCGTATCCTATATCCTATCCTCTATCATATCCAATCCTCTATCGTATACTCTATCCTATCCTATCCTCTATCCTATCCTGTCCTCTATCCTATCCTTTCCTCAATCCTATTATATCCTCTATCCTATCCTATCCTCTATCCCATCCTATCCTCTCCTCTATCCTATCCTATCCTCTACCCTATCCTATCCTGGATCCTATTCTATCCTCTATCCTATCCTATCCTCTATACCATCCTGTCCTCTATCCTATCCTATCCTGTATCCTATCCTATCCTCTATCCTATCCACTATCCTATCCTCTATCCTATCCTCTATCCTATCCTCTATCCTATCCTCTATCCTATCCTCTATCCTATCCTCTATCCAATCCTATCCTCTATCCTATCCTATCCTCTATCCTATCCTATCCTCTATCCTATCCTATCCTCTATCCTATCCTATCCTCTATCCTATCCTATCCTCTATCCTATCCTATCCTCTATCCGATCCTCTATCCTATACTATCCTCTATCAGATCCTCTATCCTATCCTATCATCTATCCTATCCTCTATCGTATCCTATCCTATCCTTTATCCTATCCTATCCACTATCCTATCCTATCCTATCCTCTATTCTATCCTATCCTTTATCCTATCCTATCCTCTATCCTATCCTATCCTCTATCCTATCCTCTATCCTATCCTCTATCCTATCCTCTATCCTATCCTCTATACTATTCTATCCTCTATCCTATCCTCCATCATATCCAATCCTCTATCGTATCCTCTATCCTATCCTCTACCATATCCAATCCTCTATCGTATACTCTATCCTATCCTATCCTCTATCCTATCCTGTCCTCTATCCTATCCTTTCCTCAATCCTATTATATCCTCTATCCTATCCTATCCTCTATCCTATCCTATCCTCTATCCTATCCTATCCTCTATCCTATCCTGTCCTCTATCCTATCCTTTCCTCAATCCTATTATATCCTCTATCCTATCCTATCCTCTATCCTATCCTATCCTCTATCCTATCCTATCCTTTATCCTATCCTATCCTCTATCCTATCCTATCCTCTATCCTATCCTATCCTCTATCCGATCCTCTATCCTATCCTATCCTCTATCCTATCCTCTATCCTATCCTATCCTCTATCCTATCCTATCCTCTATCCTATCCTATCCTCTATCCTATCCTATCCTCTATCCTATCCTCTATCTTATCCTGTCCTCTATCCTATCCTTTCCTCAATCCTATTATATCCTCTATCCTATCCTATCCTCTATCCCATCCTATCCTCTCCTCTATCCTATCCTATCCTCTAACCTATCCTATCCTGTATCCTATTCTATCCTCTATCCTATCCTATCCTCTATACCATCCTGTCCTCTATCCTATCCTATCCTGTATCCTATCCTCTATCCTATCCTCTATCCTATCCTCTATCCTATCCTCTATCCTATCCTCTATCCTATCCTCTATCCTATCCTCTATGCTATCCTCTATCCAATCCTATCCTCTATCCTATCCTATCCTCTATCCTATCCTATCCTCTATCCTATCCTATCCTCTATCCTATCCTATCCTTTATCCTGTCCGATCCTCTATCCTATCCTATCCTCTATCCTATACTATCCTCTATCCTATCGAATTACCTATCCTATCCTCTATCCTATCGTTTTCTGTATCCTATCCTATCCTCTATCCCATCCTATCCTCTATCCGATCCTCTATCCTATCCTATCGTCTATCAGATCCTCTATCCTATCCTATCATCTATCCTATCCTCTATCGTAACCTATCCTATCCTTTATCCTATCCTATCCACTATCCTATCCTATCCTATCCTCTATTCTATCCTATCCTTTATCCTATCCTATCCTTTATCCTATCCTATCCACTATCCTATCCTATCCTATCCTCTATTCTATCCTATCCTTTATCCTATCCTATCCTTTATTCTATCCTATCCTCTATCCTATACTATCCTCTATCCTATCCTATCCTCTATCCGATCCTCTATCCAATCCTATCCTCTATCCTATCCTATCCTCTATCCAACTCTATCCTCTATCCTATCCTATCCTCTATCCTATCCTATCCTCTATCCGATCCTCTATCGTATCCTATCCTCTATCCGATCCTCTATCCTATCCTATCCTCTATCCTATCCTATCCTCTTTCCTATCCTATCCTCTATCCTATTCTATCCTCTATCCTATCCTCTATCATATCCAATCCTCTATCGTATCCTCTATCCTATCCTCTATCATATCCAATATTCTATCGTATACTCTATCCTATCCTATCCTCTATCCTATCCTCTATCCTATCCTCTATCCTATCCTCTATCCTATTCTATCCTCTATCCTATCCTCTATCATATCCAATCCTCTATCGTATACTCTATCCTATCCTATCCTCTGTCTTATCCTATCCTCTATCCTATCCTCTATCCTATCCTCTATCTTATCCTATCCTCTATCCTATCCTCTATCCTATCCTATCCTCTATCCTATCCTATCCTCTATCCTATCCTATCCTCTATTTTATCCTATCCTCTATCCTATCCTCTATCCTATCCTATCCTCTATCCTATCCTATCCTCTTTCCTATCCTATCCTCTATCCTATCCTCTTTCCTATCCTATCCTCTATCCTATCCTCTTCCTATCCCATCCTCTATCCTATCCTATCCTCTATCCTATCCTATCATCTACCTTATCCTATACTCTATCCTATCCTATCCTCTATCCTATCCTACCCTCTTTCCTATCCTATCCTCTATCCTATCCTATCCTCTATCCTATCCTATCCTCTATCCCATCCTTTCCTCAATCCTATTATATCCTCTATCCTATCCTATCCTCTATCCTATCCTATCCTCTACCCTATCCTATCCTCTATCCTATCCTATCCTTTATCATATCCTATCCTCTATCCTATCCTATCCTCTATCCTATCCTATCCTCTATCCTATCCTATCCTCTATCCTATCCTATCCTCTATCCTATCCGATCCTCTATCCTATACTATCCTCTACCTTATCCTATCCTCTATCCTATCCAATTACCTATCCTATCCTCTATCCTATACTATCCTCTATCCTATCCTATCCTCTATCCGATCCTCTATCCTATACTATCGTCTATCAGATCCTCTATCCTATCCTATCATCTATCCTATCCTCTATCGTATCCTATCCTATCCTTTATCCTATCCTATCCACTATCCTATCCTATCCTATCCTCTATTCTATCCTATCCTTTATCCTATCCTATCCTCTATCCTATCCTATCCTCTATCCTATCCTATCCTCTATCCTATCCTCTATCCTATCCTCTATCCTATCCTCTATCCTATTCTATCCTCTATCCTATCCTCTATCATATCCAATCCTCTATCGTATCCTCTATCCTATCCTCTATCATATCCAATCCTCTATCGTATCCTATACTATCCTCTACCTTATCCTATCCTCTATCCTATCCAATTACCTATCCTATCCTCTATCCTATACTATCCTCTATCCTATCCTATCCTCTATCCTATCCTATCCTCCATCCTATCCTATCCTCTATCAGATCCTCTATCCTATCCTATCCTCTATCCTATTCTATCCTCTATCCTATACTAACCTCTATCCTATCCTATCCTCTATCCTATCCTTTCCTGTATCCTATCCTATCCTCTATCCCATCCTATCCTCTATCCGATCCTCTATCCTATCCTATCCGCTATCAGATCCTCTATCCTATCCTATCATCTATCCTATCCTCTGTCGTATCCTATCCTATCCTTTATCCTATCCTATCCACTATCCTATCCTATCCTATCCTCTATTCTATCCTATCCTTTATCCTATCCTATCCTCTATCCTATCCTATCCTCTATCCTATCCTCTATCCTATCCTCTATCCTATCCTCTATCCTATCCTCTATCCTATCCTCTATCCTATCCTCTATCCTATTCTATCCTCTATCCTATCCTCTATCATATCCAATCCTCTATCGTATCCTATATCCTATCCTCTATCATATCCAATCCTCTATCGTATACTCTATCCTATCCTATCCTCTATCCTATCCTGTCCTCTATCCTATCCTTTCCTCAATCCTATTATATCCTCTATCCTATCCTATCCTCTATCCCATCCTATCCTCTCCTCTATCCTATCCTATCCTCTACCCTATCCTATCCTGTATCCTATTCTATCCTCTATCCTATCCTATCCTCTATACCATCCTGTCCTCTATCCTATCCTATCCTGTATCCTATCCTATCCTCTATCCTATCCACTATCCTATCCTCTATCCTATCCTCTATCCTATCCTCTATCCTATCCTCTATCCTATCCTCTATCCTATCCTCTATCCAATCCTATCCTCTATCCTATCCTATCCTCTATCCTATCCTATCCTCTATCCTATCCTATCCTCTATCCTATCCTATCCTCTATCCTATCCTATCCTCTATCCTATCCAATTACCTATCCTATCCTCTATCCTATCGTTTTCTGTATCCTATCCTATCCTCTATCCCATCCTATCCTCTATCCGATCCTCTATCCTATCCTATCGTCTATCAGATCCTCTATCCTATCCTATCATCTATCCTATCCTCTATCGTAACCTATCCTATCCTTTATCCTATCCTATCCACTATCCTATCCCATCCTATCCTCTATTCTATCCTATCCTTTATCCTATCCTATCCTCTATTCTATCCTATCCTCTATCCTATACTATCCTCTATCCTATCCTATCCTCTATCCGATCCTCTATCCAATCCTATCCTCTATCCTATCCTATCCTCTATTCTATCCTATCCTCTATCTTATCCTCTATCCTATCCTCTATCCAATCCTAACCTCTATCCTATCCTATCCTCTCCTCTATCCTATCCTATCCTATCCTGTATCCTATTCTATCCTCTATCCTATCCTATCCTCTATACCATCCTGTCCTCTATCCTATCCTATCCTGTATCCTATCCTATCCTCTATCCTATCCTCTATCCTATCCTCTATCCTATCCTCTATCCTATCCTCTATCCCATCCTCGATCCTATCCTCTATCCTATCCTCTATCCTATCCTCTATCCTATCCTCTATCCAATCCTATCCTCTATCCTATCCTATCCTCTATCCTATCCTATCCTCTATCCTATCCTATCCTTTATCCTATCCTATCCTCTATCCTATCCTATCCTCTATCCTATACTATCCTCTATCCTATCCAATTACCTATCCTATCCTCTATCCTATCGTTTCCTGTATCCTATTCTATCCTCTATCCTATCCTATCATCTATACCATCCTGTCCTCTATCCTATCCTATCCTGTATCCTATCCTATCCTGTATCCTATCCTATCCTCTATCCTATCCTCTATCCTATCCTCTATCCTATCCTCGATCCTATCCTCTATCCAATCCTATCCTCTATCCTATCCTATCCTCTATCCTATTCTATCCTCTATCCTATCCTATCCTCTATCCTATCCTGTCCTCTATCCTATCCGATCCTCTATCCTATACTATCCTCTACCTTATCCTATCCTCTATCCTATCCAATTACCTATCCTATCCTCTATCCTATCCTTTCCTGTATCCTATCCTATCCTCAATCCCATCCTATCCTCTATCCGATCCTCTATCAGATCCTCTATCCTATCCTATCATCTATCCTATCCTCTATCGTATCCTATCCTATCCTTTATCCTATCCTATCCTATCCTCTATTCTATCCTATCCTTTATCCTATCCTATCCTCTATTCTATCCTATCCTCTATCCTATACTATCCTCTATCCTATCCTATCCTCTATCCGATCCTCTATCCTATACTATCCTCTATCAGATCCTCTATCCTATCCTATCATCTATCCTATCCTCTATCGTATCCTATCCTATCCTTTATCCTATCCTATCCACTATCCTATCCTATCCTATCCTCTATTCTATCCTATCCTTTATCCTATCCTATCCTCTATCCTATCCTATCCTCTATCCTATCCTCTATCCTATCCTCTATCCTATCCTCTATCCTATCCTCTATACTATTCTATCCTCTATCCTATCCTCCATCATATCCAATCCTCTATCGTATCCTCTATCCTATCCTCTACCATATCCAATCCTCTATCGTATACTCTATCCTATCCTATCCTCTATCCTATCCTGTCCTCTATCCTATCCTTTCCTCAATCCTATTATATCCTCTATCCTATCCTATCCTCTATCCTATCCTATCCTCTATCCTATCCTATCCTCTATCCTATCCTGTCCTCTATCCTATCCTTTCCTCAATCCTATTATATCCTCTATCCTATCCTATCCTCTATCCTATCCTATCCTCTATCCTATCCTATCCTTTATCCTATCCTATCCTCTATCCTATCCTATCCTCTATCCTATCCTATCCTCTATCCGATCCTCTATCCTATCCTATCCTCTATCCTATCCTCTATCCTATCCTATCCTCTATCCTATCCTATCCTCTATCCTATCCTATCCTCTATCCTATCCTATCCTCTATCCTATCCTCTATCTTATCCTGTCCTCTATCCTATCCTTTCCTCAATCCTATTATATCCTCTATCCTATCCTATCCTCTATCCCATCCTATCCTCTCGTCTATCCTATCCTATCCTCTAACCTATCCTATCCTGTATCCTATTCTATCCTCTATCCTATCCTATCCTCTATACCATCCTGTCCTCTATCCTATCCTATCCTGTATCCTATCCTCTATCCTATCCTCTATCCTATCCTCTATCCTATCCTCTATCCTATCCTCTATCCTATCCTCTATCCTATCCTCTATCCAATCCTATCCTCTATCCTATCCTATCCTCTATCCTATCCTATCCTCTATCCTATCCTATCCTCTATCCTATCCTATCCTTTATCCTGTCCGATCCTCTATCCTATCCTATCCTCTATCCTATACTATCCTCTATCCTATCGAATTACCTATCCTATCCTCTATCCTATCGTTTTCTGTATCCTATCCTATCCTCTATCCCATCCTATCCTCTATCCGATCCTCTATCCTATCCTATCGTCTATCAGATCCTCTATCCTATCCTATCATCTATCCTATCCTCTATCGTAACCTATCCTATCCTTTATCCTATCCTATCCACTATCCTATCCTATCCTATCCTCTATTCTATCCTATCCTTTATCCTATCCTATCCTTTATCCTATCCTATCCACTATCCTATCCTATCCTATCCTCTATCCGATCCTCTATCCTATACTATCGTCTATCAGATCCTCTATCCTATCCTATCATCTATCCTATCCTCTATCGTATCCTATCCTATCCTTTATCCTATCCTATCCACTATCCTATCCTATCCTATCCTCTATTCTATCCTATCCTTTATCCTATCCTATCCTCTATCCTATCCTATCCTTTATCCTATCCTATCCACTATCCTATCCTATCCTATCCTCTATTCTATCCTATCCTTTATCCTATCCTATCCTTTATTCTATCCTATCCTCTATCCTATACTATCCTCTATCCTATCCTATCCTCTATCCGATCCTCTATCCAATCCTATCCTCTATCCTATCCTATCCTCTATCCAACTCTATCCTCTATCCTATCCTATCCTCTATCCTATCCTATCCTCTATCCGATCCTCTATCGTATCCTATCCTCTATCCGATCCTCTATCCTATCCTATCCTCTATCCTATCCTATCCTCTTTCCTATCCTATCCTCTATCCTATTCTATCCTCTATCCTATCCTCTATCATATCCAATCCTCTATCGTATCCTCTATCCTATCCTCTATCATATCCAATATTCTATCGTATACTCTATCCTATCCTATCCTCTATCCTATCCTCTATCCTATCCTCTATCCTATCCTCTATCCTATTCTATCCTCTATCCTATCCTCTATCATATCCAATCCTCTATCGTATACTCTATCCTATCCTATCCTCTGTCTTATCCTATCCTCTATCCTATCCTCTATCCTATCCTCTATCTTATCCTATCCTCTATCCTATCCTCTATCCTATCCTCTATCCTATCCTATCCTCTATCCTATCCTATCCTCTATCCTATCCTATCCTCTATCCTATCCTATCCTCTATCCTATCCTCTATCCTATCCTATCCTCTATCCTATCCTATCCTCTTTCCTATCCTATCCTCTATCCTATCCTCTTTCCTATCCTATCCTCTATCCTATCCTCTTCCTATCCCATCCTCTATCCTATCCTATCCTCTATCCTATCCTATCATCTACCTTATCCTATACTCTATCCTATCCTATCCTCTATCCTATCCTACCCTCTTTCCTATCCTATCCTCTATCCTATCCTATCCTCTATCCTATCCTATCCTCTATCCCATCCTTTCCTCAATCCTATTATATCCTCTATCCTATCCTATCCTCTACCCTATCCTATCCTCTATCCTATCCTATCCTTTATCCTATCCTATCCTCTATCCTATCCTATCCTCTATCCTATTCTATCCTCTATCCTATCCTATCCTCTATCCTATCCTATCCTCTATCCTATCCGATCCTCTATCCTATACTATCCTCTACCTTATCCTATCCTCTATCCTATCCAATTACCTATCCTATCCTCTATCCTATACTATCCTCTATCCTATCCTATCCTCTATCCGATCCTCTATCCTATACTATCGTCTATCAGATCCTCTATCCTATCCTATCATCTATCCTATCCTCTATCGTATCCTATCCTATCCTTTATCCTATCCTATCCACTATCCTATCCTATCCTATCCTATCCTTTATCCTATCCTATCCTCTATCCTATCCTATCCTCTATCCTATCCTATCCTCTATCCTATCCTCTATCCTATCCTCTATCCTATCCTCTATCCTATTCTATCCTCTATCCTATCCTCTATCATATCCAATCCTCTATCGTATCCTCTATCCTATCCTCTATCATATCCAATCCTCTATCGTATCCTATACTATCCTCTACCTTATCCTATCCTCTATCCTATCCAATTACCTATCCTATCCTCTATCCTATACTATCCTCTATCCTATCCTATCCTCTATCCGATCCTCTATCCTATACTATCGTCTATCAGATCCTCTATCCTATCCTATCATCTATCCTATCCTCTATCGTATCCTATCCTATCCTTTATCCTATCCTATCCACTATCCTATCCTATCCTATCCTCTATTCTATCCTATCCTTTATCCTATCCTATCCTCTATCCTATCCTATCCTCTATCCTATCCTATCCTCTATCCTATCCTCTATCCTATCCTCTATCCTATCCTCTATCCTATTCTATCCTCTATCCTATCCTCTATCATATCCAATCCTCTATCGTATCCTCTATCCTATCCTCTATCATATCCAATCCTCTATCGTATCCTATATCCTATCCTCTATCATATCCAATCCTCTATCGTATACTCTATCCTATCCTATCCTGTATCCTATCCTGTCCTCTATCCTATCCTTTCCTCCATCCTATTATATCCTCTATCCTATCCTATCCTCTATCCTATCCTCTATCCTATCCTCTATCCTATCCTCTATCCTATCCTCTATCCTATCCTTTATCCTATCCTCTATCCTATCCTCTATCCTATCCTCTATCCAATCCTATCCTCTATCCTATCCAATCCTCTATCCTATCCTATCCTCTATCCTATCCTATCCTCTATCCTATCCTATCCTTTATCCTATCCTATCCTCTATCCTATCCTATCCTCTATCCTATCCAATTACCTATCCTATCCTCTATCCTATCGTTTTCTGTATCCTATCCTATCCTCTATCCCATCCTATCCTCTATCCGATCCTCTATCCTATCCTATCCTCTATCCGATCCTCTATCCTATACTATCCTCTATCAGATCCTCTATCCTATCCTATCATCTATCCTATCCTCTATCGTATCCTATCCTATCCTTTATCCTATCCTATCCACTATCCTATCCTATCCTATCCTCTATTCTATCCTATCCTTTATCCTATCCTATCCTCTATCCTATCCTATCCTCTATCCTATCCTCTATCCTATCCTCTATCCTATCCTCTATCCTATCCTCTATACTATTCTATCCTCTATCCTATCCTCCATCATATCCAATCCTCTATCGTATCCTCTATCCTATCCTCTACCATATCCAATCCTCTATCGTATACTCTATCCTATCCTATCCTCTATCCTATCCTGTCCTCTATCCTATCCTTTCCTCAATCCTATTATATCCTCTATCCTATCCTATCCTCTATCCTATCCTATCCTCTATCCTATCCTATCCTCTATCCTATCCTGTCCTCTATCCTATCCTTTCCTCAATCCTATTATATCCTCTATCCTATCCTATCCTCTATCCTATCCTATCCTCTATCCTATCCTATCCTTTATCCTATCCTATCCTCTATCCTATCCTATCCTCTATCCTATCCTATCCTCTATCCGATCCTCTATCCTATCCTATCCTCTATCCTATCCTCTATCCTATCCTATCCTCTATCCTATCCTATCCTCTATCCTATCCTATCCTCTATCCTATCCTATCCTCTATCCTATCCTCTATCTTATCCTGTCCTCTATCCTATCCTTTCCTCAATCCTATTATATCCTCTATCCTATCCTATCCTCTATCCCATCCTATCCTCTCCTCTATCCTATCCTATCCTCTAACCTATCCTATCCTGTATCCTATTCTATCCTCTATCCTATCCTATCCTCTATACCATCCTGTCCTCTATCCTATCCTATCCTGTATCCTATCCTCTATCCTATCCTCTATCCTATCCTCTATCCTATCCTCTATCCTATCCTCTATCCTATCCTCTATCCTATCCTCTATCCAATCCTATCCTCTATCCTATCCTATCCTCTATCCTATCCTATCCTCTATCCTATCCTATCCTCTATCCTATCCTATCCTTTATCCTGTCCGATCCTCTATCCTATCCTATCCTCTATCCTATACTATCCTCTATCCTATCGAATTACCTATCCTATCCTCTATCCTATCGTTTTCTGTATCCTATCCTATCCTCTATCCCATCCTATCCTCTATCCGATCCTCTATCCTATCCTATCGTCTATCAGATCCTCTATCCTATCCTATCATCTATCCTATCCTCTATCGTAACCTATCCTATCCTTTATCCTATCCTATCCACTATCCTATCCTATCCTATCCTCTATTCTATCCTATCCTTTATCCTATCCTATCCTTTATCCTATCCTATCCACTATCCTATCCTATCCTATCCTCTATCCGATCCTCTATCCTATACTATCGTCTATCAGATCCTCTATCCTATCCTATCATCTATCCTATCCTCTATCGTATCCTATCCTATCCTTTATCCTATCCTATCCACTATCCTATCCTATCCTATCCTCTATTCTATCCTATCCTTTATCCTATCCTATCCTCTATCCTATCCTATCCTTTATCCTATCCTATCCACTATCCTATCCTATCCTATCCTCTATTCTATCCTATCCTTTATCCTATCCTATCCTTTATTCTATCCTATCCTCTATCCTATACTATCCTCTATCCTATCCTATCCTCTATCCGATCCTCTATCCAATCCTATCCTCTATCCTATCCTATCCTCTATCCAACTCTATCCTCTATCCTATCCTATCCTCTATCCTATCCTATCCTCTATCCGATCCTCTATCGTATCCTATCCTCTATCCGATCCTCTATCCTATCCTATCCTCTATCCTATCCTATCCTCTTTCCTATCCTATCCTCTATCCTATTCTATCCTCTATCCTATCCTCTATCATATCCAATCCTCTATCGTATCCTCTATCCTATCCTCTATCATATCCAATATTCTATCGTATACTCTATCCTATCCTATCCTCTATCCTATCCTCTATCCTATCCTCTATCCTATCCTCTATCCTATCCTCTATCCTATTCTATCCTCTATCCTATCCTCTATCATATCCAATCCTCTATCGTATACTCTATCCTATCCTATCCTCTGTCTTATCCTATCCTCTATCCTATCCTCTATCCTATCCTCTATCTTATCCTATCCTCTATCCTATCCTCTATCCTATCCTCTATCCTATCCTATCCTCTATCCTATCCTATCCTCTATCCTATCCTATCCTCTATCCTATCCTATCCTCTATCCTATCCTCTATCCTATCCTATCCTCTATCCTATCCTATCCTCTTTCCTATCCTATCCTCTATCCTATCCTCTTTCCTATCCTATCCTCTATCCTATCCTCTTCCTATCCCATCCTCTATCCTATCCTATCCTCTATCCTATCCTATCATCTACCTTATCCTATACTCTATCCTATCCTATCCTCTATCCTATCCTACCCTCTTTCCTATCCTATCCTCTATCCTATCCTATCCTCTATCCTATCCTATCCTCTATCCCATCCTTTCCTCAATCCTATTATATCCTCTATCCTATCCTATCCTCTATCCTATCCTATCCTCTACCCTATCCTATCCTCTATCCTATCCTATCCTTTATCCTATCCTATCCTCTATCCTATCCTATCCTCTATCCTATTCTATCCTCTATCCTATCCTATCCTCTATCCTATCCTATCCTCTATCCTATCCGATCCTCTATCCTATACTATCCTCTACCTTATCCTATCCTCTATCCTATCCAATTACCTATCCTATCCTCTATCCTATACTATCCTCTATCCTATCCTATCCTCTATCCGATCCTCTATCCTATACTATCGTCTATCAGATCCTCTATCCTATCCTATCATCTATCCTATCCTCTATCGTATCCTATCCTATCCTTTATCCTATCCTATCCACTATCCTATCCTATCCTATCCTATCCTTTATCCTATCCTATCCTCTATCCTATCCTATCCTCTATCCTATCCTATCCTCTATCCTATCCTCTATCCTATCCTCTATCCTATCCTCTATCCTATTCTATCCTCTATCCTATCCTCTATCATATCCAATCCTCTATCGTATCCTCTATCCTATCCTCTATCATATCCAATCCTCTATCGTATCCTATACTATCCTCTACCTTATCCTATCCTCTATCCTATCCAATTACCTATCCTATCCTCTATCCTATACTATCCTCTATCCTATCCTATCCTCTATCCGATCCTCTATCCTATACTATCGTCTATCAGATCCTCTATCCTATCCTATCATCTATCCTATCCTCTATCGTATCCTATCCTATCCTTTATCCTATCCTATCCACTATCCTATCCTATCCTATCCTCTATTCTATCCTATCCTTTATCCTATCCTATCCTCTATCCTATCCTATCCTCTATCCTATCCTATCCTCTATCCTATCCTCTATCCTATCCTCTATCCTATCCTCTATCCTATTCTATCCTCTATCCTATCCTCTATCATATCCAATCCTCTATCGTATCCTCTATCCTATCCTCTATCATATCCAATCCTCTATCGTATCCTATATCCTATCCTCTATCATATCCAATCCTCTATCGTATACTCTATCCTATCCTATCCTGTATCCTATCCTGTCCTCTATCCTATCCTTTCCTCCATCCTATTATATCCTCTATCCTATCCTATCCTCTATCCTATCCTCTATCCTATCCTCTATCCTATCCTCTATCCTATCCTCTATCCTATCCTTTATCCTATCCTCTATCCTATCCTCTATCCTATCCTCTATCCAATCCTATCCTCTATCCTATCCTATCCTCTATCCTATCCTATCCTCTATCCTATCCTATCCTCTATCCTATCCTATCCTTTATCCTATCCTATCCTCTATCCTATCCTATCCTCTATCCTATCCAATTACCTATCCTATCCTCTATCCTATCGTTTTCTGTATCCTATCCTATCCTCTATCCCATCCTATCCTCTATCCGATCCTCTATCCTATCCTATCGTCTATCAGATCCTCTATCCTATCCTATCATCTATCCTATCCTCTATCGTAACCTATCCTATCCTTTATCCTATCCTATCCACTATCCTATCCTATCCTATCCTATCCTATACTATCCTCTATCCTATCCTATCCTCTATCCGATCCTCTATCCAATCCTATCCTCTATCCTATCCTATCCTCTATCCTACACTATCCTCTATCCTATCCTATCCTCTATCCTATCCTATCCTCTATCCAATCCTCTATCGTATCCTATCCTCTATCAGATCCTCTATCCTATCCTATCATCTATCCTATCCTCTATCGTATCCTATCCTATCCTTTATCCTATCCTATCCACTATCCTATCCTATCCTATCCTCTATTCTATCCTATCCTTTATCCTATCCTATCCTCTATCCTATCCTATCCTCTATCCTATCCTCTATCCTATCCTCTATCCTATCCTCTATCCTATCCTCTATCCTATCCTCTATCCTATTCTATCCTCTATCATATCCAATCCTCTATCGTATACTCTATCCTATCCTATCCTGTATCCTATCCTATCCTTTATCCTATCCTCTATCCTATCCTCTATCCTATCCTCTATCCCATCCTCTATCCTATCCTCTATCCTATTCTATCCTCTATCCTATCCTCTATCATATCCAATCCTCTATCGTATCCTATATCCTATCCTCTATCATATCCAATCCTCTATCGTATACTCTATCCTATCCTATCCTCTATCCTATCCTGTCCTCTATCCTATCCTTTCCTCAATCCTATTATATCCTCTATCCTATCCTATCCTCTATCCCATCCTATCCTCTCCTCTATCCTATCCTATCCTCTACCCTATCCTATCCTGTATCCTATTCTATCCTCTATCCTATCCTATCCTCTATACCATCCTGTCCTCTATCCTATCCTATCCTGTATCCTATCCTATCCTCTATCCTATCCACTATCCTATCCTCTATCCTATCCTCTATCCTATCCTCTATCCTATCCTCTATCCTATCCTCTATCCTATCCTCTATCCAATCCTATCCTCTATCCTATCCTATCCTCTATCCTATCCTATCCTCTATCCTATCCTATCCTCTATCCTATCCTATCCTCTATCCTATCCTATCCTCTATCCTATCCAATTACCTATCCTATCCTCTATCCTATCGTTTTCTGTATCCTATCCTATCCTCTATCCCATCCTATCCTCTATCAGATCCTCTATCCTATCCTATCGTCTATCAGATCCTCTATCCTATCCTATCATCTATCCTATCCTCTATCGTAACCTATCCTATCCTTTATCCTATCCTATCCACTATCCTATCCCATCCTATCCTCTATTCTATCCTATCCTTTATCCTATCCTATCCTCTATTCTATCCTATCCTCTATCCTATACTATCCTCTATCCTATCCTATCCTCTATCCGATCCTCTATCCAATCCTATCCTCTATCCTATCCTATCCTCTATTCTATCCTATCCTCTATCTTATCCTCTATCCTATCCTCTATCCAATCCTAACCTCTATCCTATCCTATCCTCTCCTCTGTCCTATCCTATCCTATCCTGTATCCTATTCTATCCTCTATCCTATCCTATCCTCTATACCATCCTGTCCTCTATCCTATCCTATCCTGTATCCTATCCTATCCTCTATCCTATCCTCTATCCTATCCTCTATCCTATCCTCTATCCTATCCTCTATCCTATCCTCTATCCCATCCTCGATCCTATCCTCTATCCTATCCTCTATCCTATCCTCTATCCTATCCTCTATCCAATCCTATCCTCTATCCTATCCTATCCTCTATCCTATCCTATCCTCTATCCTATCCTATCCTTTATCCTATCCTATCCTCTATCCTATCCTATCCTCTATCCTATACTATCCTCTATCCTATCCAATTACCTATCCTATCCTCTATCCTATCGTTTCCTGTATCCTATTCTATCCTCTATCCTATCCTATCCTCTATACCATCCTGTCCTCTATCCTATCCTATCCTGTATCCTATCCTATCCTCTATCCTATCCTCTATCCTATCCTCGATCCTATCCTCTATCCAATCCTATCCTCTATCCTATCCTATCCTCTATCCTATTCTATCCTCTATCCTATAATATCCTCTATCCTATCCTGTCCTCTATCCTATCCGATCCTCTATCCTATACTATCCTCTACCTTATCCTATCCTCTATCCTATCCAATTACCTATCCTATCCTCTATCCTATCCTTTCCTGTATCCTATCCTATCCTCAATCCCATCCTATCCTCTATCCGATCCTCTATCAGATCCTCTATCCTATCCTATCATCTATCCTATCCTCTATCGTATCCTATCCTATCCTTTATCCTATCCTATCCTATCCTCTATTCTATCCTATCCTTTATCCTATCCTATCCTCTATTCTATCCTATCCTCTATCCTATACTATCCTCTATCCTATCCTATCCTCTATCCGATCCTCTATCCTATACTATCCTCTATCAGATCCTCTATCCTATCCTATCGTCTATCCTATCCTCTATCGTATCCTATCCTATCCTTTATCCTATCCTATCCACTATCCTATCCTATCCTATCCTCTATTCTATCCTATCCTTTATCCTATCCTATCCTCTATCCTATCCTATCCTCTATCCTATCCTCTATCCTATCCTCTATCCTATCCTCTATCCTATCCTCTATCCTATTCTATCCTCTATCCTATCCTCTATCATATCCAATCCTCTATCGTATCCTCTATCCTATCCTCTACCATATCCAATCCTCTATCGTATACTCTATCCTATCCTATCCTCTATCCTATCCTGTCCTCTATCCTATCCTTTCCTCAATCCTATTATATCCTCTATCCTATCCTATCCTCTATCCTATCCTATCCTCTATCCTATCCTATCCTTTATCCTATCCTATCCTCTATCCTATCCTATCCTCTATCCTATCCTATCCTCTATCCGATCCTCTATCGTATCCTATCCTCTATCCGATCCTCTATCCTATACTATCCTTTATAATATCCTATCCTCTACCTTATCCTATACTCTATCCTATCCAATTACCTATCCTATCCAATTACCTATCCTATCCTCTATCCTATCCTATCCAATTACCTATCCTATCCTCTATCCTATCCTCTATCCTATCCTATCCTCTATCCTATCCTATCCTCTATCCTATCCTATCCTCTATCCTATCCTATCCTCTATCCTATCCTATCCTCTATCCTATCCTATCCTCTATCCTATCCTCTATCTTATCCTGTCCTCTATCCTATCCTTTCCTCAATCCTATTATATCCTCTATCCTATCCTATCCTCTATCCCATCCTATCCTCTCCTCTATCCTATCCTATCCTCTACCCTATCCTATCCTGTATCCTATTCTATCCTCTATCCTATCCTATCCTCTATACCATCCTGTCCTCTATCCTATCCTATCCTGTATCCTATCCTATCCTCTATCCTATCCTCTATCCTATCCTCTATCCTATCCTATCCTCTATCCTATCCTATCCTCTATCCTATCCTATCCTCTACTCTATCCTATCCTCTATCTTATCCTCTATCCTATCCTCTATCCAATCCTATCCTCTATCCTATCCTATCCTCTATCCTATCCTATCCTCTACCTTATCCTATACTGTATCCCATCCTATCCTATCGTCTATCCTATCCTATCCTCTATCCTATCCTATCCTCTATCCTATCCTATCCTGTATCCTATTTTATCCTCTATCCTATCCTATCCTCTATACCATCCTGTCCTCTATCCTATCCAATCCTGTATCCTATCCTATCCTCTATCCTATCCTCTATCCTATCCTCTATCCTATCCTCTATCCTATCCTCTATCCTATGCTCGATCCTATCCTCTATCCAATCCTATCCTCTATCCTATCCGATCCTCTATCCTATCCTATCCTCTATCATATCCTATCCTCTATCCTATCCTATCCTCTATCCTATCCTCTATCCTATCCTATCCTCTATCCTATCCTATCCTCTTTCCTATCCTATCCTCTATCCTATCCTATCCTCTATCCTATCCTATCCTCTATCCTATTGTATCCTCTATCCTATCCTATCCTCTATCCGATCCTCTATCCAATCCTATCCTCTATCCTACTCTATCCTCTATCCTATCCTATCCTCTATCCTATCCTATCCTCTATCCTATCCTCTATCCTATCCTATCCTCTATCCTATCCTATCCTCTATCCTATCCTCTATCCTATCCTATCCTCTATCCTATCCTATCCTCTTTCCTATCCTATCCTCTATCCCATCCTATCCTCTATCCTATTGTATCCTCTATCCTATCCTATCCTCTATCCGATCCTCTATCCAATCCTATCCTCTATCCTACTCTATCCTCTATCCTATCCTATCCTCTATCCTATCCTATCCTGTATCCTATCCTATCCTATCCTTTTTCCTATCCTATCCTCTATCCTATCCTATCCTCTATACTATCCTATCCTCTATCCTATACTATCCTCTACCTTATCCTATCCTCTATCCTATCCAATTACCTATCCTATCCTCTATCCTATCCTTTCCTCTATCCTATCCTATCCTCTATCCTATCCTATCCTCTATCCTATCCTCTATCCTATCCTCTATCCTATCCTCTATCTTATCCCTTCCTCTATCCTATCCTCTATCCTATCCTCTATCTTATCCAATCCTCTATCCTATCCTCTATCCTATCCTCTATCCTATTCTATCCTCTATCCTATCCTCTATCATATCCAATCCTCTATCGTATCCTCTATCCTATCCTATATCATATGCAATCCTCTATCGTATACTCTATCCTATCCTATCCTCTACCCTATCCTATCCTCTATCCTATCCTTTCCTCAATCCTATTATATCCTCTATCCTATCCTATCCTCTATCCCATCCTATCCTATCCTCTATCCTATTATATCCTCTATCCTATCCTATCCTCTACCCTATCCTATCCTCTATCCTATCCTATCCTTTATCCTATCCTATCCTCTATCCTATCCTATCCTCTACCTTATCCTATACTCTATCCTATCCAATTACCTATCCTATCCAATTACGTATACTATCCTCTATCCTATCCTTGTCCTCTATCCTATCCTATCCTCTATCCTATCCTATCCTCTATCCTATCCTATCCTCTATCCTATCCTATCCTCTATCCTATCCTATCCTCTATCCTATCCTATCCTCTATCCTATCCTATCCTCTATCCTATCCTATCCTCTATCCTATCCTATCCTCTATCCTATCCTATCCTCTATCCTATCCTATCCTCTATCCTATCCTCTATCCTATCCTCTATACTATCCTATCCTCTATCCTATCCTATCCTCTATCCTATCCTATCCTCTATCCTATCCTATCCTCTATCCTATCCTATCCTCTATCCTATCCTATCCACTTTCCTATCCTATCCTCTATCCTATCCTATTCTCTATCCTATCCTTTTCTCAATCCTATTATATCATCTATCCTATCCTATCCTCTATCCTATCCTATCGTCTATCCTATCCTATCCTCTATCCTATCCTATCCTCTATCCTATCCTATCCTCTATTCTATCCTATCCTCTATCTTATCCTCTATCCTATCCTCTATCCAATCCTATCCTCTATCCTATCCTATCCTCTATCCTATCCTATCCTCTACCTTATCCTATACTGTATCCCATCCTATCCTATCGTCTATCCTATCCTATCTATCCTATCCTATCCTCTATCCTATCCTATCCTGTATCCTATTCTATCCTCTATCCTATCCTATCCTCTATACCATCCTGTCCTCTATCCTATCCAATCCTGTATCCTATCCTATCCTCTATCCTATCCTCTATCCTATCCTCTATCCTATCATCTATCCTATCCTCTATCCTATCCTCGATCCTATCCTCTATCCAATCCTATCCTCTATCCTATCCGATCCTCTATCTTATCCTTTCCTCTATCCTATCCTCTATCCTATCCTCTATCTTATCCAATCCTCTATCCTATCCTCTATCCTATCCTCTATCCTATTCTATCCTCTATCCTATCCTCTATCATATCCAATCCTCTATCGTATCCTCTATCCTATCCTATATCATATGCAATCCTCTATCGTATACTCTATCCTATCCTATCCTCTACCCTATCCTATCCTCTATCCTATCCTTTCCTCAATCCTATTATATCCTCTATCCTATCCTATCCTCTATCCCATCCTATCCTATCCTCTATCCTATCCTACCCTCTATCCTATCCTATCCTCTATCCTATACTATCCTTTATCCTATCCTATCCTCCATCCTATCCTATCCTCTGTCCTATCCTATCCTCTATCCTATCCTTCCCTCAATCCTATTATATCCTCTATCCTATCCTATCCTCTACCCTATCCTATCCTCTATCCTATCCTATCCTTTATCCTATCCTATCCTCTATACTATCCTATCCTCTACCTTATCCTATACTCTATCCTATCCAATTACCTATCCTATCCAATTACCTATCCTATCCTCTATCCTATCCTGTCCTCTATCCTATCCTATCCTCTATCCTATCCTATCCTCTATCCTATCCTATCCTCTATCCTATCCTATCCTCTATCCTATCCTATCCTCTATCCTATCCTATCCTCTATCCTATCCTCTATCCTATCCTCTATCCTATCCTCTATCCTATCCTATCCTCTATCCTATCCTATCCTCTATCCTATCCTATCCTCTATCCTATCCTATCCTCTATCCTATCCTATCCTCTATCCTATCCTATCCACTTTCCTATCCTATCCTCTATCCTATCCTATTCTCTATCCTATCCTTTTCTCAATCCTATTATATCATCTATCCTATCCTATCCTCTATCCTATCCTATCGTCTATCCTATCCTATCCTCTATCCTATCCTATCCTCTATCCTATCCTATCCTCTATCTTATCCTCTATCCTATCCTCTATGCAATCCTATCCTCTATCCTATCCTATCCTCTATCCTATCCTATCCTCTACCTTATCCTATACTGTATCCCATCCTATCCTATCGTCTATCCTATCCTACCTATCCTATCCTATCCTCTATCCAATCCTATCCTCTATCCTATCCTATCCTCTATCCTATCCTATCCTCTATCCTATCCTATCCTCTATCCTATCCTATCCTCTATCCTATCCTATCCTCTATCCAATCCTATCCTCTATCCTATCCTATCCTCTATCCTATCCTATCCTCTATCCTATCCTATCCTCTATCCAATCCTATCCTCTATCCTATCCTATCCTCTATCCTATCCTATCCTCTACCTTATCCTATACTGTATCCCATCCTATCCTATCGTCTATCCTATCCTATCCTCTATCCTATCCTATCCTCTATCCTATCCTATCCTGTATCCTATTCTATACTCTATCCTATCCTATCCTCTATACCATCCTGTACTCTATCCTATCCAATCCTGTATCCTATCCTATCCTCTATCCTATCCTCTATCCTATCCTCTATCCTATCCTCTATCCTATCCTCTATCCTATGCTCGATCCTATCCTCTATCCAATCCTATCCTCTATCCTATCCGATCCTCTATCCTATCCTATCCTCTATCATATCCTATCCTCTATCCTATCCTATCCTCTATCCTATCCTCTATCCTATCCTATCCTCTATCCTATCCTATCCTCTTTCCTATCCTATCCTCTATCCTATCCTATCCTCTATCCTATTGTATCCTCTATCCTATCCTATCCTCTATCCGATCCTCTATCCAATCCTATCCTCTATCCTACTCTATCCTCTATCCTATCCTATCCTCTATCCTATCCTATCCTCTATCCTATCCTCTATCCTATCCTATCCTCTATCCTATCCTATCCTCTATCCTATCCTCTATCCTATCCTATCCTCTATCCTATCCTATCCTCTTTCCTATCCTATCCTCTATCCTATCCTATCCTCTATCCTATTGTATCCTCTATCCTATCCTATCCTCTATCCGATCCTCTATCCAATCCTATCCTCTATCCTACTCTATCCTCTATCCTATCCTATCCTCTATCCTATCCTATCCTGTATCCTATCCTATCCTATCCTTTTTCCTATCCTATCCTCTATCCTATCCTATCCTCTATACTATCCTATCCTCTATCCTATACTATCCTCTACCTTATCCGATCCTCTATCCTATCCTATCCTCTATCCTATCCTATCCTCTATCCTATCCTATCCTCTATCCTATCCTCTATCCTATCCTCTATCCTATCCTCTATACTATCCTATCCTCTATCCTATCCTATCCTCTATCCTATCCTATCCTCTATCCTATCCTATCCTCTATCCTATCCTATCCTCTATCCTATCCTATCCACTTTCCTATCCTATCCTCTATCCTATCCTATTCTCTATCCTATCCTTTTCTCAATCCTATTATATCATCTATCCTATCCTATCCTCTATCCTATCCTATCGTCTATCCTATCCTATCCTCTATCCTATCCTATCCTCTATCCTATCCTATCCTCTATTCTATCCTATCCTCTATCTTATCCTCTATCCTATCCTCTATCCAATCCTATCCTCTATCCTATCCTATCCTCTATCCTATCCTATCCTCTACCTTATCCTATACTGTATCCCATCCTATCCTATCGTCTATCCTATCCTATCTATCCTATCCTATCCTCTATCCTATCCTATCCTGTATCCTATTCTATCCTCTATCCTATCCTATCCTCTATACCATCCTGTCCTCTATCCTATCCAATCCTGTATCCTATCCTATCCTCTATCCTATCCTCTATCCTATCCTCTATCCTATCCTCTATCCTATCCTCTATCCTATCCTCTATCCTATCCTCGATCCTATCCTCTATCCAATCCTATCCTCTATCCTATCCGATCCTCTATCCTATCCTATCCTCTATCCTATCCTCTGTCCTATCCTCTATCTTATCCTTTCCTCTATCCTATCCTCTATCCTATCCTCTATCTTATCCAATCCTCTATCCTATCCTCTATCCTATCCTCTATCCTATTCTATCCTCTATCCTATCCTCTATCATATCCAATCCTCTATCGTATCCTCTATCCTATCCTATATCATATGCAATCCTCTATCGTATACTCTATCCTATCCTATCCTCTACCCTATCCTATCCTCTATCCTATCCTTTCCTCAATCCTATTATATCCTCTATCCTATCCTATCCTCTATCCCATCCTATCCTATCCTCTATCCTATCCTACCCTCTATCCTATCCTATCCTCTATCCTATACTATCCTTTATCCTATCCTATCCTCCACCCTATCCTATCCTCTGTCCTATCCTATCCTCTATCCTATCCTTCCCTCAATCCTATTATATCCTCTATCCTATCCTATCCTCTACCCTATCCTATCCTCTATCCTATCCTATCCTTTATCCTATCCTATCCTCTATCCTATCCTATCCTCTACCTTATCCTATACTCTATCCTATCCAATTACCTATCCTATCCAATTACCTATCCTATCCTCTATGCTATCCTGTCCTCTATCCTATCCTATCCTCTATCCTATCCTATCCTCTATCGTATCCTATCCTCTATCCTATCCTATCCTCTATCCTATCCTATCCTCTATCCTATCCTATCCTCTATCCTATCCTCTATCCTATCCTCTATCCTATCCTCTATCCTATCCTATCCTCTATCCTATCCTATCCTCTATCCTATCCTATCCTCTATCCTATCCTATCCTCTATCCTATCCTATCCTCTATCCTATCCTATCCACTTTCCTATCCTATCCTCTATCCTATCCTATTCTCTATCCTATCCTTTTCTCAATCCTATTATATCATCTATCCTATCCTATCCTCTATCCTATCCTATCGTCTATCCTATCCTATCCTCTATCCTATCCTATCCTCTATCCTATCCTATCCTCTATCTTATCCTCTATCCTATCCTCTATCCAATCCTATCCTCTATCCTATCCTATCCTCTATCCTATCCTATCCTCTACCTTATCCTATACTGTATCCCATCCTATCCTATCGTCTATCCTATCCTATCTATCCTATCCTATCCTCTATCCTATCCTATCCTGTATCCTATTCTATCCTCTATCCTATACTATCCTCTATACCATCCTGTCCTCTATCCTATCCAATCCTGTATCCTATCCTATCCTCTATCCTATCCTCTATCCTATCCTCTATCCTATCCTCTATCCTATCCTCTATCCTATCCTCTATCCTATCCTCGATCCTATCCTCTATCCAATCCTATCCTCTATCCTATCCGATCCTCTATCCTATCCTATCCTCTATCCTATCCTCTATCCTATCCTCTATCCTATCCTCTATCTTATCCTTTCCTCTATCCTATCCTCTATCCTATCCTCTATCTTATCCAATCCTCTATCCTATCCTCTATCCTATCCTCTATCCTATTCTATCCTCTATCCTATCCTCTATCATATCCAATCCTCTATCGTATCCTCTATCCTATCCTATATCATATGCAATCCTCTATCGTATACTCTATCCTATCCTATCCTCTACCCTATCCTATCCTCTATCCTATCCTTTCCTCAATCCTATTATATCCTCTATCCTATCCTATCCTCTATCCCATCCTATCCTATCCTCTATCCTATCCTATCCTCTATCCTATCCTATCCTCTATCCTATACTATCCTTTATCCTATCCTATCCTCCATCCTATCCTATCCTCTGTCCTATCCTATCCTCTATCCTATCCTTCCCTCAATCCTATTATATCCTCTATCCTATCCTATCCTCTACCCTATCCTATCCTCTATCCTATCCTATCCTTTATCCTATCCTATCCTCTATCCTATCCTATCCTCTACCTTATCCTATACTCTATCCTATCCAATTACCTATCCTATCCAATTACCTATCCTATCCTCTATCCTATCCTGTCCTCTATCCTATCCTATCCTCTATCCTATCCTATCCTCTATCCTATCCTATCCTCTATCCTATCCTATCCTGTATCCTATCCTATCCTCTATCCTATCCTCTATCCTATCCTCTATCCTATCCTCTATCCTATCCTCTATCCTATCCTCTATCCTATCCTCTATCCTATCCTCTATCCTATCCTCTATCCTATCCTCTATCCTATTCTATCCTCTATCCTATCCTCTATCATATCCAATCCTCTATCGCATTATATATCCTATCCTCTATCATATCCAATCCTCTATCGTATACTCTATCCTATCCTATCCTCTATCCTATCCTATCCTCTATCCTATCCTATCCTTTATCCTATCCTATCCTCTATCCTATCCTATACTCTATCCTATACTATCCTCTATCCTATCCAATTACCTATCCTATCCTCTATCCTATCGTTTTCTGTATCCTATCCTATCCTCTATCCCATCCTATCCTCTATCCGATCCTCTATCCTATCCTGTCGTCTATCAGATCCTCTATCCTATCCTATCATCCATCCTATCCTCTATCGTAACCTATCCTATCCTTTATCCTATCCTATCCACTATCCTATCCTATCCTATCCTCTATTCTATCCTATCCTTTATCCTATCCTATCCTTTATTCTATCCTATCCTCTATCCTATACTATCCTCTATCCTATCCTATCCTCTATCCGATCCTCTATCCAATCCTATCCTCTATCCTATCCTATCCTCTATCCAACTCTATCCTCTATCCTATCCTATCCTCTATCCTATCCTATCCTCTATCCGATCCTCTATCGTATCCTATCCTCTATCCGATCCTCTATCCTATCCTATCCTCTATCCTATACTATCCTTTATCCTATCCTATCCTCCATCCTATCCTATCCTCTGTCCTATCCTATCCTCTATCCTATCCTATCCTTTATCCTATCCTATCCTCTATCCTATCCTATCCTCTACCTTATCCTATACTCTATCCTATCCAATTACCTATCCTATCCAATTACCTATCCTATCCTCTATCCTATCCTATCCTCTATCCTATCCTATCCTCTATCCTATCCTATCCTCTATCCTATCCTATCCTCTATCCTATCCTATCCTCTATCCTATCCTATCCTCTATCCTATCCTATCCTCTATCCTATCCTATCCTCTATCCTATCCTATCCTCTATCCTATCCTATCCTCTATCCTATCCTATCCTCTATTCTATCCTATCCTCTATCTTATCCTCTATCCTCTATCTTATCCTCTATCCTATCCTCTATCCAATCCTATCCTCTATCCTATCCTATCCTCTATCCTATCCTATCCTCTATCCTATCCTATCTTCTATCCTATCCTAACCTCTATCCTATCCTATCCTCTATCCTATCCTATCCTCTATCCTATCCTATCCTCTATCCTATCCTATCCTCTATCCTATCCTATCCTCTATCCTATCCTATCCTCTATCCTATCCTATCCTTTATCCTATCCAACCTCTATCCTATCCTATCCTCTATCCTATCCTATCCTCTATCCCATCCTATCCTCTCCTCTATCCTATCCTATCCTCTACCCTATCCTATCCTGTATCCTATTCTATCCTCTATCCTATCCTATCCTCTATACCATCCTGTCCTCTATCCTATCCTATCCTGTATCCTATCCTATCCTCTATCCTATCCTCTATCCTATCCTCTATCCTATCCTCTATCCTATCCTCTATCCTATCCTCTATCCAATCCTATCCTCTATCCTATCCTATCCTCTATCCTATCCTATCCTCTATCCTATCCTATCCTCTATCCTATCCTATCCTGTATCCTATCCTATCCTCTATCCTATCCTCTATCCTATCCTCTATCCTATCCTCTATCCTATCCTCTATCCTATCCTCTATCCTATCCTCTATCCTATCCTCTATCCTATTCTATCCTCTATCCTATCCTCTATCATATCCAATCCTCTATCGCATTATATATCCTATCCTCTATCATATCCAATCCTCTATCGTATACTCTATCCTATCCTATCCTCTATCCTATCCTGTCCTCTATCCTATCCTTTCCTCAATCCTATTATATCCTCTATCCTATCCTATCCTCTATCCCATCCTATCCTCTCCTCTATCCTATCCTATCCTCTACCCTATCCTATCCTGTATCCTATTCTATCCTCTATCCTATCCTATCCTCTATACCATCCTGTCCTCTATCCTATCCTATCCTCTATCCTATCCTATCCTGTATCCTATCCTATCCTCTATCCTATCCTCTATCCTATCCTCTATCCTATCCTCTATCCTATCCTCTATCCTATCCTCTATCCTATCCTCTATCCTATCCTCTATCCTATCCTCTATCCTAACCTCTATCCTATTCTATCCTCTATCCTATCCTCTATCATATCCAATCCTCTATCGCATTATATATCCTATCCTCTATCATATCCAATCCTCTATCGTATACTCTATCCTATCCTATCCTCTATCCTATCCTGTCCTCTATCCTATCCTTTCCTCAATCCTATTATATCCTCTATCCTATCCTATCCTCTATCCCATCCTATCCTCTCCTCTATCCTATCCTATCCTCTACCCTATCCTATCCTCTACCCTATCCTATCCTGTATCCTATTCTATCCTCTATCCTATCCTATCCTCTATACCATCCTGTCCTCTATCCTATCCTATCCTGTATCCTATCCTATCCTCTATCCTGTCCTCTATCCTATCCTCTATCCTATCCTCTATCCTATCCTCTATCCTATCCTCTATCCTATCCTCTATCCTATCCTCTATCCTATCCTCTATCCTATCCTCTATCCAATCCTATCCTCTATCCTATCCTATCCTCTATCCTATCCTATCCTCTATCCTATCCTATCCTCTATCCTATCCTATCCTTTATCCTATCCTATCCTCTATCCTATCCTATACTCTATCCTATACTATCCTCTATCCTATCCAATTACCTATCCTATCCTCTATCCTATCGTTTTCTGTATCCTATCCTATCCTCTATCCCATCCTATCCTCTATCCGATCCTCTATCCTATCCTATCGTCTATCAGATCCTCTATCCTATCCTATCATCCATCCTATCCTCTATCGTAACCTATCCTATCCTTTATCCTATCCTATCCACTATCCTATCCTATCCTATCCTCTATTCTATCCTATCCTTTATCCTATCCTATCCTTTATTCTATCCTATCCTCTATCCTATACTATCCTCTATCCTATCCTATCCTCTATCCGATCCTCTATCCAATCCTATCCTCTATCCTATCCTATCCTCTATCCAACTCTATCCTCTATCCTATCCTATCCTCTATCCTATCCTATCCTCTATCCTATCCTATCCTATCCTCTATCCGATCCTCTATCGTATCCTATCCTCTATCCGATCCTCTATCCTATCCTATCCTCTATCCTATACTATCCTTTATCCTATCCTATCCTCCATCCTATCCTATCCTCTGTCCTATCCTATCCTCTATCCTATCCTATCCTTTATCCTATCCTATCCTCTATCCTATCCTATCCTCTACCTTATCCTATACTCTATCCTATCCAATTACCTATCCTATCCAATTACCTATCCTATCCTCTATCCTATCCTATCCTCTATCCTATCCTATCCTCTATCCTATCCTATCCTCTATCCTATCCTATCCTCTATCCTATCCTATCCTCTATCCTATCCTATCCTCTATCCTATCCTATCCTCTATCCTATCCTATCCTCTATCCTATCCTATCCTCTATCCTATCCTATCCTCTATCCTATCCTATCCTCTATCCTATCCTATCCTCTATCCTATCCTATCCTCTATCCTATCCTATCCTCTATCCTATCCTATCCTCTATCCTATCCTATCCTCTATCCTATCCTATCCTCTATCCTATCCTATCCTCTATCCTATCCTATCCTCTTTCCTATCCTATCCTCTATCCTATCCTATTCTCTATCCTATCCTTTTCTCAATCCTATTATATCATCTATCCTATCCTATCCTCTATCCTATCCTATCGTCTATCCTATCCTGTCCTCTATCCTATCCTATCCTCTATCCTATCCTATCCTCTATTCTATCCTATCCTCTATCTTATCCTCTATCCTATCCTCTATCCAATCCTATCCTCTATCCTATCCTATCCTCTATCCTATCCTATCCTCTATCCTATCCTATCTTCTATCCTATCCTAACCTCTATCCTATCCTATCCTCTATCCTATCCTATCCTCTATCCTATCCTATCCTCTATCCTATCCTATCCTCTATCCTATCCTATCCTTTATCCTATCCAACCTCTATCCTATCCTATCCTCTATCATATCCTATCCTCTATCCTATACTATCCTCTATCCTATCCTATCCTCTATCCGATCCTCTATCCTATCCTATCCTCTATCGTATCCTATCCTATCCTTTATCCTATCCTATCCACTATCCTATCCTATCCTATCCTCTATTCTATCCTATCCTTTATCCTATCCTATCCTCTATCCTATCCTATCCTCTATCCTATCCTCTATCCTATCCTCTATCCTATCCTCTATCCTATCCTCTATCCTATTCTATCCTCTATCCTATCCTCTATCATATCCAATCCTCTATCGTATCCTCTATCCTATCCTCTATCCTATCCTCTATCCTATCCTCTATCCTATCCTCTATCCTATCCTCTATAATATTCTATCCTCTATCCTATCCTCTATCATATCCAATCCTCTATCGTATCCTATATCCTATCCTCTATCATATCCAATCCTCTATCGTATACTCTATCCTATCCTATCCTCTATCCTATCCTCTATCATATCCAATCCTCTATCGTATACTCTATCCTATCCTATCCTCTATCCTATCCTCTATCATATCCAATCCTCTATCGTATACTCTATCCTATCCTATCCTCTATCCTATCCTCTATCCTATCCTCTATCCTATCCTCTATCCTATCCTCTATCCTATCCTCTATCCTATTCTATCCTCTATCCTATCCTCTATCATATCCAATCCTCTATCGTATCCTATATCCTATCCTCTATCATATCCAATCCTCTATCGTATACTCTATCCTATCCTATCCTGTATCCTATCCTATCCTCTATCCTATCCTCTATCCTATCCTCTATCCTATCCTCTATCCTATCCTCTATCCTATCCTCTATCCTATCCTCTATCCTATCCACTATCCTATTCTATCCTCTATCCTATCCTCTATCATATCCAATCCTCTATCGCATTATATATCCTATCCTCTATCATATCCAATCCTCTATCGTATACTCTATCCTATCCTATCCTCTATCCTATCCTGTCCTCTATCCTATCCTTTCCTCAATCCTATTATATCCTCTATCCTATCCTATCCTCTATCCCATCCTATCCTCTCCTCTATCCTATCCTATCCTCTACCCTATCCTATTATGTATCCTATTCTATCCTCTATCCTATTATATCCTCTATACCATCCTGTCCTCTATCCTATCCTATCCTGTATCCTATCCTATCCTCTATCCTATCCTCTATCCTATCCTCTATCCTATCCTCTATCCTATCCTCTATCCTATCCTCTATCCTATCCTCTATCCTATCCTCTATCCAATCCTATCCTCTATCCTATCCTATCCTCTATCCTATCCTATCCTCTATCCTATCCTATCCTCTATCCTATCCTATCCTTTATCCTATCCTATCCTCTATCCTATCCTATACTCTATCCTATACTATCCTCTATCCTATCCAATTACCTATCCTATCCTCTATCCTATCGTTTTCTGTATCCTATCCTATCCTCTATCCCATCCTATCCTCTATCCGATCCTCTATCCTATCCTGTCGTCTATCATATCCTCTATCCTATCCTATCATCCATCCTATCCTCTATCGTAACCTATCCTATCCTTTATCCTATCCTATCCACTATCCTATCCTATCCTATCCTCTATTCTATCCTATCCTTTATCCTATCCTATCCTTTATTCTATCCTATCCTCTATCCTATACTATCCTCTATCCTATCCTATCCTCTATCCGATCCTCTATCCAATCCTATCCTCTATCCTATCCTATCCTCTATCCAACTCTATCCTCTATCCTATCCTATCCTCTATCATATCCTATCCTCTATCCGATCCTCTATCGTATCCTATCCTCTATCCGATCCTCTATCCTATCCTATCCTCTATCCTATACTATCCTTTATCCTATCCTATCCTCCATCCTATCCTATCCTCTGTCCTATCCTATCCTCTATCCTATCCTATCCTTTATCCTATCCTATCCTCTATCCTATCCTATCCTCTACCTTATCCTATACTCTATCCTATCCAATTACCTATCCTATCCAATTACCTATCCTATCCTCTATCCTATCCTATCCTCTATCCTATCCTATCCTCTATCCTATCCTATCCTCTATCCTATCCTATCCTCTATCCTATCCTATCCTCTATCCTATCCTATCCTCTATCCTATCCTATCCTCTATCCTGTCCTATCCTCTATCCTATCCTATCCTCTATCCTATCCTATCCTCTATCCTATCCTATCCTCTTTCCTATCCTATCCTCTATCCTATCCTATTCTCTATCCTATCCTTTTCTCAATCCTATTATATCATCTATCCTATCCTATCCTCTATCCTATCCTATCGTCTATCCTATCCTGTCCTCTATCCTATCCTATCCTCTATCCTATCCTATCCTCTATTCTATCCTATCCTCTATCTTATCCTCTATCTTATCCTCTATCCAATCCTATCCTCTATCCAATCCTATCCTCTATCCTATCCTATCCTCTATCCTATCCTATCCTCTATCCTATCCTATCTTCTATCCTATCCTATCCTCTATCATATCCAATCCTCTATCGTATCCTATATCCTATCCTCTATCTTATCCAATCCTCTATCGTATACTCTATCCTATCCTATCCTCTATCCTATCCTCTATCATATCCAATCCTCTATCGTATACTCTATCCTATCCTATCCTCTATCCTATCCTCTATCATATCCAATCCTCTATCGTATACTCTATCCTATCCTATCCTCTACCCTATCCTATCCTGTATCCTATTCTATCCTCTATCCTATCCTATCCTCTATACCATCCTGTCCTCTATCCTATCCTATCCTCTATCATATCCAATCCTCTATCGTATCCTCTATCCTATCCTCTATCCTATCCTCTATCCTATCCTCTATCCTATCCTCTATCCTATCCTCTATCCTATTCTATCCTCTATCCTATCCTCTATCCTATCCTCTATCCTATCCTCTATCCTATCCTCTATCCTATCCTCTATCCTATCCTCTATCCTATCCTCTATCCTATCCTCTATCCTATCCTCTATCCTATCCTCTATCCTATCCTCTATCCTATCCTCTATCCTACCCTCTATCCAATCCTATCCTCTATCATATCCAATCCTCTATCGCATTATATATCCTATCCTCTATCATATCCAATCCTCTATCGTATACTCTATCCTATCCTATCCTCTATCCTATCCTGTCCTCTATCCTATCCTTTCCTCAATCCTATTATATCCTCTATCCTATCCTATCCTCTATCCCATCCTATCCTCTCCTCTATCCTATCCTATCCTCTACCCTATCCTATTATGTATCCTATTCTATCCTCTATCCTATTATATCCTCTATACCATCCTGTCCTCTATCCTATCCTATCCTGTATCCTATCCTATCCTCTATCCTATCCTCTATCCTATCCTCTATCCTATCCTCTATCCTATCCTCTATCCTATCCTCTATCCTATCCTCTATCCTATCCTCTATCCAATCCTATCCTCTATCCTATCCTATCCTCTATCCTATCCTATCCTCTATCCTATCCTATCCTCTATCCTATCCTATCCTTTATCCTATCCTATCCTCTATCCTATCCTATACTCTATCCTATACTATCCTCTATCCTATCCAATTACCTATCCTATCCTCTATCCTATCGTTTTCTGTATCCTATCCTATCCTCTATCCCATCCTATCCTCTATCCGATCCTCTATCCTATCCTGTCGTCTATCATATCCTCTATCCTATCCTATCATCCATCCTATCCTCTATCGTAACCTATCCTATCCTTTATCCTATCCTATCCACTATCCTATCCTATCCTATCCTCTATTCTATCCTATCCTTTATCCTATCCTATCCTTTATTCTATCCTATCCTCTATCCTATACTATCCTCTATCCTATCCTATCCTCTATCCGATCCTCTATCCAATCCTATCCTCTATCCTATCCTATCCTCTATCCAACTCTATCCTCTATCCTATCCTATCCTCTATCCAATCCTATCCTCTATCATATCCAATCCTCTATCGCATTATATATCCTATCCTCTATCATATCCAATCCTCTATCGTATACTCTATCCTATCCTATCCTCTATCCTATCCTGTCCTCTATCCTATCCTTTCCTCAATCCTATTATATCCTCTATCCTATCCTATCCTCTATCCCATCCTATCCTCTCCTCTATCCTATCCTATCCTCTACCCTATCCTATTATGTATCCTATTCTATCCTCTATCCTATTATATCCTCTATACCATCCTGTCCTCTATCCTATCCTATCCTGTATCCTATCCTATCCTCTATCCTATCCTCTATCCTATCCTCTATCCTATCCTCTATCCTATCCTCTATCCTATCCTCTATCCTATCCTCTATCCTATCCTCTATCCAATCCTATCCTCTATCCTATCCTATCCTCTATCCTATCCTATCCTCTATCCTATCCTATCCTCTATCCTATCCTATCCTTTATCCTATCCTATCCTCTATCCTATCCTATACTCTATCCTATACTATCCTCTATCCTATCCAATTACCTATCCTATCCTCTATCCTATCGTTTTCTGTATCCTATCCTATCCTCTATCCCATCCTATCCTCTATCCGATCCTCTATCCTATCCTGTCGTCTATCATATCCTCTATCCTATCCTATCATCCATCCTATCCTCTATCGTAACCTATCCTATCCTTTATCCTATCCTATCCACTATCCTATCCTATCCTATCCTCTATTCTATCCTATCCTTTATCCTATCCTATCCTTTATTCTATCCTATCCTCTATCCTATACTATCCTCTATCCTATCCTATCCTCTATCCGATCCTCTATCCAATCCTATCCTCTATCCTATCCTATCCTCTATCCAACTCTATTCTCTATCCTATCCTATCCTCTATCATATCCTATCCTCTATCCGATCCTCTATCGTATCCTATCCTCTATCCGATCCTCTATCCTATCCTATCCTCTATCCTATACTATCCTTTATCCTATCCTATCCTCCATCCTATCCTATCCTCTGTCCTATCCTATCCTCTATCCTATCCTATCCTTTATCCTATCCTATCCTCTATCCTATCCTATCCTCTACCTTATCCTATACTCTATCCTATCCAATTACCTATCCTATCCAATTACCTATCCTATCCTCTATCCTATCCTATCCTCTATCCTATCCTATCCTCTATCCTATCCTATCCTCTATCCTATCCTATCCTCTATCCTATCCTATCCTCTATCCTATCCTATCCTCTATCCTATCCTATCCTCTATCCTGTCCTATCCTCTATCCTATCCTATCCTCTATCCTATCCTATCCTCTATCCTATCCTATCCTCTTTCCTATCCTATCCTCTATCCTATCCTATTCTCTATCCTATCCTTTTCTCAATCCTATTATATCATCTATCCTATCCTATCCTCTATCCTATCCTATCGTCTATCCTATCCTGTCCTCTATCCTATCCTATCCTCTATCCTATCCTATCCTCTATTCTATCCTATCCTCTATCTTATCCTCTATCTTATCCTCTATCCAATCCTATCCTCTATCCAATCCTATCCTCTATCCTATCCTATCCTCTATCCTATCCTATCCTCTATCCTATCCTATCTTCTATCCTATCCTATCCTCTATCATATCCAATCCTCTATCGTATCCTATATCCTATCCTCTATCTTATCCAATCCTCTATCGTATACTCTATCCTATCCTATCCTCTATCCTATCCTCTATCATATCCAATCCTCTATCGTATACTCTATCCTATCCTATCCTCTATCCTATCCTCTATCATATCCAATCCTCTATCGTATACTCTATCCTATCCTATCCTCTACCCTATCCTATCCTGTATCCTATTCTATCCTCTATCCTATCCTATCCTCTATACCATCCTGTCCTCTATCCTATCCTATCCTCTATCATATCCAATCCTCTATCGTATCCTCTATCCTATCCTCTATCCTATCCTCTATCCTATCCTCTATCCTATCCTCTATCCTATCCTCTATCCTATTCTATCCTCTATCCTATCCTCTATCCTATCCTCTATCCTATCCTCTATCCTATCCTCTATCCTATCCTCTATCCTATCCTCTATCCTATCCTCTATCCTATCCTCTATCCTATCCTCTATCCTATCCTCTATCCTATCCTCTATCCTATCCTCTATCCTATCCTCTATCCAATCCTATCCTCTATCCTATCCTATCCTCTATCCTATCCTATCCTCTATCCTATCCTATCCTCTATCCTATCCTATCCTTTATCCTATCCTATCCTCTATCCTATCCTATCCTCTATCCTATCCTCTATCATATCCAATCCTCTATCGTATACTCTATCCTATCCTATCCTCTATCCTATCCTCTATCATATCCAATCCTCTATCGTATCCTCTATCCCATCCTATCCTCTATCCGATCTTCTATCCTATCCTATCGTCTATCAGATCCTCTATCCTATCCTATCATCTATCCTATCCTCTATCGTAACCTATCCTATCCTTTATCCTATCCTATCCACTATCCTATCCTATCCTATCCTCTATTCTATCCTATCCTTTATCCTATCCTATCCTCTATTCTATCCTATCCTCTATCCTATACTATCCTCTATCCTATCCTCTATCCTATCCTCTATCCTATCCTCTATCCTATCCTCTATCCTATCCTCTATCCAATCCTATCCTCTATCCTATCCTATCCTCTATCCTATCCTATCCTCTATCCTATCCTATCCTCTATCCTATCCTATCCTCTTTCCTATCCTATCCACTATCCTATCCTATTCTCTATCCTATCCTTTTCTCAATCCTATTATATCATCTATCCTATCCTATCCTCTATCCTATCCTATCGTCTATCCTATCCTGTCCTCTATCCTATCCTATCCTCTATCCTATCCTATCCTCTATTCTATCCTATCCTCTATCTTATCCTCTATCCTATCCTCTATCCAATCCTATCCTCTATCCTATCCTATCCTCTATCCTACCCTATCCTCTATCCTATCCTATCTTCTATCCTATCCTAACCTCTATCCTATCCTATCCTCTATCCTATCCTATCCTCTATCCTATCCTATCCTCTATCCTATCCTATCCTCTATCCTATCCTATCCTCTATCCTATCCTATCCTTTATCCTATCCAACCTCTATCCTATCCTATCCTCTATCATATCCTATCCTCTATCCTATCCTATCCTCTATCCTATCCTATCCTCTATTCTATCCTATCCTTTATCCTATCCTATCCTCTATCCTATCCTATCCTCTATCCTATCCTCTATCCTATCCTCTATCCTATCCTCTATCCTATCCTCTATCCTATCCTCTATCCTATTCTATCCTCTATCCTATCCTGTATCATATCCAATCCTCTATCGTATCCTCTATCCTATCCTCTATCCTATCCTCTATCCTATCCTCTATCCTATCCTCTATCCTATTCTATCCTCTATCCTATCCTCTATCATATCCAATCCTCTATCGTATCCTATATCCTATCCTCTATCATATCCAATCCTCTATCGTATACTCTATCCTATCCTATCCTCTATCCTATCCTCTATCATATCCAATCCTCTATCGTATACTCTATCCTATCCTATCCTCTATCCTATCCTCTATCATATCCAATCCTCTATCGTATACTCTATCCTATCCTATCCTCTATCCTATCCTCTATCCTATCCTCTATCCTATCCTCTATCCTATCCTCTATCCTATCCTCTATCCTATTCTATCCTCTATCCTATCCTCTATCATATCCAATCCTCTATCGTATCCTATATCCTATCCTCTATCATATCCAATCCTCTATCGTATACTCTATCCTATCCTATCCTGTATCCTATCCTATCCTCTATCCTATCCTCTATCCAATCCTCTATCCTATCCTCTATCCTATCCTCTATCCTATCCTCTATCCTATCCTCTATCCTATTCTATCCTCTGTCCTATCCTCTATCATATCCAATCCTCTATCGCATTATATATCCTATCCTCTATCATATCCAATCCTCTATCGTATACTCTATCCTATCCTATCCTCTATCCTATCCTGTCCTCTATCCTATCCTTTCCTCAATCCTATTATATCCTCTATCCTATCCTATCCTCTATCCCATCCTATCCTCTCCTCTATCCTATCCTATCCTCTACCCTATCCTATCCTGTATCCTATTCTATCCTCTATCCTATCCTATCCTCTATACCATCCTGTCCTCTATCCTATCCTATCCTGTATCCTATCCTATCCTCTATCCTATCCTCTATCCTATCCTCTATCCTATCCTCTATCCTATCCTATCCTCTATCCTATCCTATCCTCTATCCCATCCTATCCTCTATCCGATCCTCTATCCTATCCTATCGTCTATCAGATCCTCTATCCTATCCTATCATCTATCCTATCCTCTATCCTATCCTCTATCCTATCCTCTATCCTATCCTCTATCCTATCCTCTATCCTATCCTCTATCCTATCCTCTATCCTATCCTCTATCCAATCCTATCCTCTATCCTATCCTATCCTCTATCCTATCCTATCCTCTATCCTATCCTATCCTCTATCCTATCCTTTCCTTTATCCTATCCTATCCTCTATCCCATCCTATCCTCTATCCGATCCTCTATCCTATCCTATCGTCTATCAGATCCTCTATCCTATCCTATCATCTATCCTATCCTCTATCCTATCCTCTATCCTATCCTCTATCCTATCCTCTATCCTATCCTCTATCCTATCCTCTATCCTATCCTCTATCCAATCCTATCCTCTATCCTATCCTATCCTCTATCCTATCCTATCCTTTATCCTATCCTATCCTCTATTCTATCCTATACTCTATCCTATACTATCCTCTATCCTATCCAATTACCTATCCTATCCTCTATCCTATCGTTTTCTGTATCCTATCCTATCCTCTATCCCATCCTATCCTCTATCCGATCCTCTATCCTATCCTATCGTCTATCAGATCCTCTATCCTATCCTATCATCCATCCTATCCTCTTTCGTAACCTATCCTATCCTTTATCCTATCCTATCCACTATCCTATCCTATCCTATTCTCTATTCTATCCTATCCTTTATCCTATCCTATCCTCTATCCTATCCTATACTCTATCCTATACTATCCTCTATCCTATCCAATTACCTATCCTATCCTCTATCCTATCGTTTTCTGTATCCTATCCTATCCTCTATCCCATCCTAGCCTCTATCCGATCCTCTATCCTATCCTATCGTCTATCAGATCCTCTATCCTATCCTATCATCCATCCTATCCTCTATCGTAACCTATCCTATCCTTTATCCTATCCTATCCACTATCCTATCCTATCCTATCCTCTATTCTATCCTATCCTTTATCCTATCCTATCCTTTATTCTATCCTATCCTCTATCCTATACTATCCTCTATCCTATCCTATCCTCTATCCGATCCTCTATCCAATCCTATCCTCTATCCTATCCTATCCTCTATCCAACTCTATCCTCTATCCTATCCTATCCTCTATCATATCCTATCCTCTATCCTATCCTCTATCATATCCAATCCTCTATCGTATACTCTATCCTATCCTATCCTCTATCCTATCCTCTATCATATCCAATCCTCTATCGTATACTCTATCCTATCCTATCCTCTATCCTATCCTCTATCCTATCCTCTATCCTATCCTCTATCCTATCCTCTATCCTATCCTCTATCCTATTCTATCCTCTATCCTATCCTCTATCATATCCAATCCTCTATCGTATCCTATATCCTATCCTCTATCATATCCAATCCTCTATCGTATACTCTATCCTATCCTATCCTGTATCCTATCCTATCCTCTATCCTATCCTCTATCCAATCCTCTATCCTATCCTCTATCCTATCCTCTATCCTATCCTCTATCCTATCCTCTATCCTATTCTATCCTCTGTCCTATCCTCTATCATATCCAATCCTCTATCGCATTATATATCCTATCCTCTATCATATCCAATCCTCTATCGTATACTCTATCCTATCCTATCCTCTATCCTATCCTGTCCTCTATCCTATCCTTTCCTCAATCCTATTATATCCTCTATCCTATCCTATCCTCTATCCCATCCTATCCTCTCCTCTATCCTATCCTATCCTCTACCCTATCCTATCCTGTATCCTATTCTATCCTCTATCCTATCCTATCCTCTATACCATCCTGTCCTCTATCCTATCCTATCCTGTATCCTATCCTATCCTCTATCCTATCCTCTATCCTATCCTCTATCCTATCCTCTATCCTATCCTCTATCCTATCCTTTCCTTTATCCTATCCTATCCTCTATCCCATCCTATCCTCTATCCGATCCTCTATCCTATCCTATCGTCTATCAGATCCTCTATCCTATCCAATCATCTATCCTATCCTCTATCCTATCCTCTATCCTATCCTCTATCCTATCCTCTATCCTATCCTCTATCCTATCCTCTATCCTATCCTCTATCCAATCCTATCCTCTATCCTATCCTATCCTCTATCCTATCCTATCCTTTATCCTATCCTATCCTCTATTCTATCCTATACTCTATCCTATACTATCCTCTATCCTATCCAATTACCTATCCTATCCTCTATCCTATCGTTTTCTGTATCCTATCCTATCCTCTATCCCATCCTATCCTCTATCCGATCCTCTATCCTATCCTATCGTCTATCAGATCCTCTATCCTATCCTATCATCCATCCTATCCTCTATCGTAACCTATCCTATCCTTTATCCTATCCTATCCACTATCCTATCCTATCCTATTCTCTATTCTATCCTATCCTTTATCCTATCCTATCCTCTATCCTATCCTATACTCTATCCTATACTATCCTCTATCCTATCCAATTACCTATCCTATCCTCTATCCTATCGTTTTCTGTATCCTATCCTATCCTCTATCCCATCCTATCCTCTATCCGATCCTCTATCCTATCCTATCGTCTATCAGATCCTCTATCCTATCCTATCATCCATCCTATCCTCTATCGTAACCTATCCTATCCTTTATCCTATCCTATCCACTATCCTATCCTATCCTATCCTCTATTCTATCCTATCCTTTATCCTATCCTATCCTTTATTCTATCCTATCCTCTATCCTATACTATCCTCTATCCTATCCTATCCTCTATCCGATCCTCTATCCAATCCTATCCTCTATCCTATCCTATCCTCTATCCAACTCTATCCTCTATCCTATCCTATCCTCTATCATATCCTATCCTCTATCCGATCCTCTATCGTATCCTATCCTCTATCCGATCCTCTATCCTATCCTATCCTCTATCCTATACTATCCTTTATCCTATCCTATCCTCCATCCTATCCTATCCTCTGTCCTATCCTATCCTCTATCCTATCCTATCCTTTATCCTATCCTATCCTCTATCCTATCCTATCCTCTACCTTATCCTATACTCTATCCTATCCAATTACCTATCCTATCCAATTACCTATCCTATCCTCTATCCTATCCTATCCTCTATCCTATCCTATCCTCTATCCTATCCTATCCTCTATCCTATCCTATCCTCTATCCTATCCTATCCTCTATCCTATCCTATCCTCTATCCTATCCTATCCTCTATCCTGTCCTATCCTCTATCCTATCCTATCCTCTATCCTATCCTATCCTCTATCCTATCCTATCCTCTATCCTATCCTATCCTCTTTCCTATCCTATCCTCTATCCTATCCTATTCTCTATCCTATCCTTTTCTCAATCCTATTATATCATCTATCCTATCCTATCCTCTATCCTATCCTATCGTCTATCCTATCCTGTCCTCTATCCTATCCTATCCTCTATCCTATCCTATCCTCTATTCTATCCTATCCTCTATCTTATCCTCTATCCTATCCTCTATCCAATCCTATCCTCTATCCAATCCTATCCTCTATCCTATCCTATCCTCTATCCTATCCTATCCTCTATCCTATCCTATCTTCTATCCTATCCTATCCTCTATCATATCCAATCCTCTATCGTATCCTATATCCTATCCTCTATCATATCCAATCCTCTATCGTATACTCTATCCTATCCTATCCTCTATCCTATCCTCTATCATATCCAATCCTCTATCGTATACTCTATCCTATCCTATCCTCTATCCTATCCTCTATCATATCCAATCCTCTATCGTATACTCTATCCTATCCTATCCTCTACCCTATCCTATCCTGTATCCTATTCTATCCTCTATCCTATCCTATCCTCTATACCATCCTGTCCTCTATCCTATCCTATCCTGTATCCTATCCTATCCTCTATCCTATCCTCTATCCTATCCTCTATCCTATCCTCTATCCTATCCTCTATCCTATCCTCTATCCTATCCTCTATCCTATCCTCTATCCTATCCTCTATCCAATCCTATCCTCTATCCTATCCTATCCTCTATCCTATCCTATCCTCTATCCTATCCTATCCTCTATCCTATCCTATCCTTTATCCTATCCTATCCTCTATCCTATCCTATCCTCTATCCTATACTATCCTCTATCCTATCCAATTACCTATCCTATCCTCTATCCTATCGTTTTCTGTATCCTATCCTATCCTCTATCCCATCCTATCCTCTATCCGATCCTCTATCCTATCCTATCGTCTATCAGATCCTCTATCCTATCCTATCATCTATCCTATCCTCTATCGTAACCTATCCTATCCTTTATCCTATCCTATCCACTATCCTATCCTATCCTATCCTCTATTCTATCCTATCCTTTATCCTATCCTATCCTCTATTCTATCCTATCCTCTATCCTATACTATCCTCTATCCTATCCTCTATCCTATCCTCTATCCTATCCTCTATCCTATCCTCTATCCTATCCTCTATCCAATCCTATCCTCTATCCTATCCTATCCTCTATCCTATCCTATCCTCTATCCTATCCTATCCTCTATCCTATCCTATCCTCTTTCCTATCCTATCCTCTATCCTATCCTATTCTCTATCCTATCCTTTTCTCAATCCTATTATATCATCTATCCTATTCTATCCTCTATCCTATCCTATCGTCTATCCTATCCTGTCCTCTATCCTATCCTATCCTCTATCCTATCCTATCCTCTATTCTATCCTATCCTCTATCTTATCCTCTATCCTATCCTCTATCCAATCCTATCCTCTATCCTATCCTATCCTCTATCCTACCCTATCCTCTATCCTATCCTATCTTCTATCCTATCCTAACCTCTATCCTATCCTATCCTCTATCCTATCCTATCCTCTATCCTATCCTATCCTCTATCCTATCCTATCCTCTATCCTATCCTATCCTCTATCCTATCCTATCCTCTATCCTATCCTATCCTTTATCCTATCCAACCTCTATCCTATCCTATCCTCTATCATATCCTATCCTCTATCCTATCCTATCCTCTATCCTATCCTATCCTCTATTCTATCCTATCCTTTATCCTATCCTATCCTCTATCCTATCCTATCCTCTATCCTATCCTCTATCCTATCCTCTATCCTATCCTCTATCCTATCCTCTATCCTATTCTATCCTCTATCCTATCCTGTATCATATCCAATCCTCTATCGTATCCTCTATCCTATCCTCTATCCTATCCTCTATCCTATCCTCTATCCTATTCTATCCTCTATCCTATCCTCTATCATATCCAATCCTCTATCGTATCCTATATCCTATCCTCTATCATATCCAATCCTCTATCGTATACTCTATCCTATCCTATCCTCTATCCTATCCTCTATCATATCCAATCCTCTATCGTATACTCTATCCTATCCTATCCTCTATCCTATCCTCTATCATATCCAATCCTCTATCGTATACTCTATCCTATCCTATCCTCTATCCTATCCTCTATCCTATCCTCTATCCTATCCTCTATCCTATCCTCTATCCTATCCTCTATCCTATTCTATCCTCTATCCTATCCTCTATCATATCCAATCCTCTATCGTATCCTATATCCTATCCTCTATCATATCCAATCCTCTATCGTATACTCTATCCTATCCTATCCTGTATCCTATCCTATCCTCTATCCTATCCTCTATCCAATCCTCTATCCTATCCTCTATCCTATCCTCTATCCTATCCTCTATCCTATCCTCTATCCTATTCTATCCTCTATCCTATCCTCTATCATATCCAATCCTCTATCGCATTATATATCCTATCCTCTATCATATCCAATCCTCTATCGTATACTCTATCCTATCCTATCCTCTATCCTATCCTGTCCTCTATCCTATCCTTTCCTCAATCCTATTATATCCTCTATCCTATCCTATCCTCTATCCCATCCTATCCTCTCCTCTATCCTATCCTATCCTCTACCCTATCCTATCCTGTATCCTATTCTATCCTCTATCCTATCCTATCCTCTATACCATCCTGTCCTCTATCCTATCCTATCCTGTATCCTATCCTATCCTCTATCCTATCCTATCCTCTATCCTATCCTATCCTCTATCCTATCCTTTCCTTTATCCTATCCTATCCTCTATCCCATCCTATCCTCTATCCGATCCTCTATCCTATCCTATCCTCTATCCTATCCTATCATCTATCCTATCCTCTATCCTATCCTCTATCCTATCCTCTATCCTATCCTCTATCCTATCCTCTATCCTATCCTCTATCCTATCCTCTATCCAATCCTATCCTCTATCCTATCCTATCCTCTATCCTATCCTATCCTTTATCCTATCCTATCCTCTATTCTATCCTATACTCTATCCTATACTATCCTCTATCCTATCCAATTACCTATCCTATCCTCTATCCTATCGTTTTCTGTATCCTATCCTATCCTCTATCCCATCCTATCCTCTATCCGATCCTCTATCCTATCCTATCGTCTATCAGATCCTCTATCCTATCCTATCATCCATCCTATCCTCTATCGTAACCTATCCTATCCTTTATCCTATCCTATCCACTATCCTATCCTATCCTATTCTCTATTCTATCCTATCCTTTATCCTATCCTATCCTTTATTCTATCCTATCCTCTATCCTATACTATCCTCTATCCTATCCTATCCTCTATCCGATCCTCTATCCAATCCTATCCTCTATCCTATCCTATCCTCTATCCAACTCTATCCTCTATCCTATCCTATCCTCTATCCTATCCTATCCTCTATCGTATCCTATCCTCTATCCGATCCTCTATCCTATCCTATCCTCTATCCTATACTATCCTTTATCCTATCCTATCCTCCATCCTATCCTATCCTCTGTCCTATCCTATCCTTTATCCTATCCTATCCTCTATCCTATCCTATCCTCTACCTTATCCTATACTCTATCCTATCCAATTACCTATCCTATCCAATTACCTATCCTATCCTCTATCCTATCCTATTCTCTATCCTATCCTTTTCTCAATCCTATTATATCATCTATCCTATCCTATCCTCTATCCTATCCTATCGTCTATCCTATCCTGTCCTCTATCCTATCCTATCCTCTATCCTATCCTATCCTCTATTCTATCCTATCCTCTATCTTATCCTCTATCCTATCCTCTATCCAATCCTATCCTCTATCCTATCCTATCCTCTATCCTATCCTATCCTCTATCCTATCCTATCTTCTATCCTATCCTAACCTCTATCCTATCCTATCCTCTATCCTATCCTATCCTCTATCCTATCCTATCCTCTATCCTATCCTATCCTCTATCCTATCCTATCCTCTATCCTATCCTATCCTTTATCCTATCCAACCTCTATCCTATCCTATCCTCTATCATATTCTATCCTCTATCCTATACTATCCTCTATCCTATCCTATCCTCTATCCGATCCTCTATCCTATCCTATCCTCTATCGTATCCTATCCTATCCTTTATCCTATCCTATCCACTATCCTATCCTATCCACTATCCTATCCTATCCTATCCTCTATTCTATCCTATCCTTTATCCTATCCTATCCTCTATCCTATCCTATCCTCTATCCTATCCTCTATCCTATCCTCTATCCTATCCTCTATCCTATTCTATCCTCTATCCTATCCTCTATCATATCCAATCCTCTATCGTATCCTCTATCCTATCCTCTATCCTATCCTCTATCCTATCCTCTATCCTATCCTCTATCCTATCCTCTATCCTATTCTAACCTCTATCCTATCCTCTATCATATCCAATC